>NC_077234.1:247892157-248087157 GCF_027887165.1 Monodelphis domestica
GTTTTACAATGCTTTATTAAATCTGGCTTTATGACAAACAGTGTGCTGGCAATGCATCCTGCTGTGTAACATATGGTCTTAAGCCTAATGAATATTAATGTTGTGAAGCACAAATGGTCTTTGGGGACAGTGCTGATGGCTGGGAAACTCCTGCAGATGGCATTATTATTCAGAAAGGTTAACTTCCATGATTCTCTTAAAATCCCCATCATAGAAGCCTATAGTCTTCCCTCTAAAACTGCAAATATAAGTTCTAAGGATTGAAAAAGATACCCCTTTCTCCTTTTTGGTCTTTTTTACCTTTTTCTACCCCATCCCCCAAAGCCTGCTCAACAGACAAATCCCCCCACCCCAGGAAAGAATTTCTGTCCCAAGAATTCTTCTTCATTGTCTGCCTTTTGCCCAGGTGAATCCATTGTTCTAAGTAATCCACTGGTGAAGTCAGCTACACTCTTGACAAGATGTTTCCATCTAAAGTTGATGTTCTGCAAGCATCATATTTTTCTTATGTTCTTGTGAGATGATCCAAGGTGACTCCTTCCTAAAACCAGGGTACTGCATGTCTGACAGCCTGAAATTATTGAGGAGATGTAAATTAACTTCACTAAAGTCTATCTGTTCCTCCTAGTTGCTAAGCTGTCATCAAGCCATTCTTTTTAATCATTGAAAGAGAACTGAATTTTGGAAGGATTTGTATTTGAATCCTTTTCAACTTACTACCTGTGTGATCTTAGACAAGTTACCTAAACTTTGTGGGCCACAGTTTTCTCTCCTATAAAATGTGTTGGTTGGGCTAAGTGGACAATTAGATATTTCTGCTTCTAAATCTAACATGCTATTACTTCTCCCTTCAAAGAATTTATTTTCTTGGTGCAAGCTGTAAACCAGGGAAGAAACCAAAAAGGGCATGATCAGTGAAGGACTTTTAAAAAGATTCTCTTGAAGCATTTGCTCATCTGTGACATCATTTGTTCACATGATATCAATCTGGTTTTACTCAAAAAATAGGCAAGCAATGAAATGGACATATTTTTACTTGTAACAAAATATATTCATAGAAAACTCTCTCTCTTGAAGATAGCTCTAAAGGCAAAAATCAAGCAAGGAAAGTCCTGAAATCCTCAAGCATGAGGAATTTTTACCTGGAAAATGATCCAGGTAAAAATTCCCAAGGTATCCAAAATAATCAGTGTTCACTTTGGATATAATGAAAGCTATTGGAAATTGATGTTCCAGGAAAACATAAAATAGGAAAAATTAGGCTAGACATATTGGGGAATTGAAATCATTATTGAGGATTGTACTATATATAGTAAACATCTCCTACAAATGAAGTAGGGCAAAAGAAAAATTAAAAAACAAACAAACAACTCACAATCTGAAAACTAAAGTCAAGTAAATAACAATGGAGCGGGTAAAAGTCTCAAAAATTCAATGAGGGTATAGTCCCAGAAAATAAGTTAAAACAGAGGTGTTGTATAATGGTGCATTTTTTTCCTCAGTGCACCAGTGTTTATAATTTAATATTTTAGTCTAGGAAAAGGAAACAAAAATCAATGAAATAGAGCATAAAATAAATACATTAGTTTGATCCCCTCTCCATCAGATCTTTGGCTCCTTCTCCATGGAAATATACAGTGCATATATCCTGCCTCTTGATCTCATTATGAACATTACTATAATAGAAGGTGACTTACTGAAAAGGAATTAAATGCTGTGCAAATAACTGAAACTTCAGACCCTGATATAGTGGAATGGTCCTAGAATCCCAGAATCCCATTCAGAAGCTTGATTATAGTCTAAGTTTTGCTATTGATTCTAAGAAGACAGAAGGATAAGGGAAATGACTAGAATACTACTAGAAAAGAAACACTATTCTTTGGAATCAGAATGATCATTCAGTTATTCAAGTCTTTGAGACACAAGACAGGATGAATCATTTATAGACTGATATCATGGAGAATTGATTGTTTATTTTTATAATTTTTCTATTTTAAAGAAATTTTTACATTAAATCAAATACTATTCATCATACTCTATTTCAAATGTATGTTCTTAAAATAATTGAATGTGAAATAACCAAGATCTATGATTTGAACTCCCATTGAAGTCAAACCAGAACCCTATATGTATATAACAACATAGAACTATAAGATAATCCTTAGATATGCAAAGTGGTTGATTAATATTCCAGTGGTCCCAAATCTATTAAGGATCAGAGTTGAGATTTGAACCCATGTCTTAGTTCAGATCCAGAGTTTTTTTCTAGTATCTACTATGCCACATACTCGATATTTATTGACTTCTTAATTCAA
Organism: Monodelphis domestica; assembly: GCF_027887165.1. NCBI lineage: Eukaryota > Metazoa > Chordata > Mammalia > Didelphimorphia > Didelphidae > Monodelphis > Monodelphis domestica. The sequence goes on from NC_077234.1 coordinate 247,894,473, forward strand.
ACAAATATTGATTTTGCTTTAAGACATAGTACATACTGGGGAGGTTAAAATAAACTCATCTCTGGAAGCACACATCTACCTTGGGAAAATAAAACTGTGTCACAGGATATAGTCAATATCCATTTATATTTTTGTACTTATCCTACACAAATTAACAAATGGGTGTCAAAAACTTACTAGAGGATATTAGTGCTTTATCCTGCTTGATAGAGATGTTGAGAGAACTGGAAAATGGTGTCCTTATTTCATTTCTTTTTTTCATTCTTTTCTATTTTTTATTTTTTCTTTCTTATTTCATTTTTTCTTATTTCTTTTCTTATTTCATTCATTCATACCTATATATGTATACACACATATATATTTATATGCTTGTTTCTAATCTTCTTTTCATTATATTCTTTAGGTATTATTGTAATGTTTCTGACTAATAAAATGATGATAATAGCTAACATTAAGGTATAACTTAAAGATTTATGAAGGACTTTACATGTATTATATTATTTGTTTCTGTGACTAGGTGGCAAAAATGAATATATATAATATATTATATTGTGTATAATTATATACACCTACATATGTACACATGTATTGATTACATTAGATATATTACTGTGTATATTATCAAGGCACTACATTACTAAAATTCAAAACATAATGACTAAACAAAGGATTGGAGCAGTGAAGAAGTCAATTATATTATTTAGTATATTATATAGCATTTTTTTTCCAAATTCAAAACCCAGAATGCTCTCACATTTAAAGGTCTTATCCATTTCCAAGAAAATTTAACTACTAAAGAGAAGAATCCAGGAATAGATAAGCAAGTTAAGCAAGAGAAGCTGAATAGATAGAAAGCCCTCAGTCCCTTTGTTTGCACAGCTGCCAGAATGCACAGATGTAGTAGGGTTAATCTTATTCAAGCTGAGGGTCCATACACTCTTTTTCAAGGCAGTTCCTTATTTTCCCAATGAGATATTATTTCCACCAAGAGATAAACAACTCTACGACCTAAGGAAGACAGAGCAGAGTCCCTCAAGAGTCTTCATGTCTCCAAATTGTCTAAAATGTTCAGAATTTTTCTAAGACTTATTTTGCATTCTAAAACATTCAAGGCAAATAATATAGAAAAGAAATTGTTATAGCTGTTGTTTTTGAAATGAGTCCTTGAGTGAATGCTTTGATGGAGTTGTGATCTCGTTGATTATGGATACTCTGCAATGATATAGATTGCAGTCCATCCCATATTTTCTCATCCGTGTAATTCTTTTCTATATTATCTGACTTTTTTGACATTATCTGACAAATCATCCACAGAAAGTCCACTCTGAGTTCTGAGTGTCAATCCAGTGTGCTGGACTTTAGCCTCCTAGATCTTCCATCAAAAAGCCATTCTACCTCTCAGCTCCAGGCATTTCTCTGAAAGTCTCCCAACCTTGCAATACTTTCCCTTTTCAACTCCTTCTACTGAATTCCCTAAAATCTAATCTTTTAGAAGCAGTTTTTTCCAACCTCTCTTAATTCTAGGGTCTTGTTCTGTTAATTGTTTCCTCTTTATTTTGTATATAGATTGCTATGTATACCTTTGTTTGGCCATCACATCCCACATTAGTTTGTAAACTTCTTGAGGGCATGTGTGTACTATCTTTTGTCTCCTTTCATATCCCCAGAGCTTAGCAGAATGTCTGACATGAAGTAAACACTTAATAAATATTGATTGATTGATTAATCTTAGCCCCTTTGTGGATACTTTCAGTGAATACCAGTGACACACTTTGGCTATGCATTGATTATCCTTCACTATCACTAAAAGGCCATTTCACCTTTCCCTTTCATATTTACCAGAATGTATCTTTCTATTGATGACGTTTGAACTGATGCTGTACAATTCTTTACAAATAATACTACATATATGTATTTATATATATGAATAACACATTCTATAATACATATATATCTACTGCCCTTTGGTTAAATACAAATGAATGCTTTCTAATTCCTATGCCACAAATGATTTCTTGTGTGTTGACTTTGAATTGGTCAAAGCGATACACTTGAACTATTAACATCTGGTCAATTTAAACGTTGTTCCTTTACTTTTAATTGAATTCTTTTTTAGTCATTGGTAAAATATTTTAAATAAATATCTCTAAAATTTTATTAAAAAGAATGGCAAGGTCTTAAAAGATAAAATATTTCTCTTTCAAAAATTCATAATTTAATAATAATGTTATTTTATATTATACGTCAATAAAATGATAATATAATAATTCAATATTTTATAATAAAAGATCATGATAAAACAATGATTTTGAAAACTTACCATATACTATATGTACATTTAGATTTATTTCAATAGTGATTTCTATTTGTGTATGTGGATGCTATCTCTAGCAAATTAAGCTTTGATTCAATTAAGAGATGATTCATCATGAGTGTCTGTGGTAAACTAAACAAAGCAAAACATATATATCTAAAATGGACAAAACAACAAGAGTAGCTCATAATGTGATTACCAGCTTTCTGGTAAGGAGTCACTTCAAACTTAGTTAGATTAGTCCCAAGACTCTAGAAATATGCTCTTTTATCAGGTTCAGACCCAAAGACTTTCCTGTTTGTTAAAACCTGACAGAAGTGGAAATAGTCCTCAAGGCTCAGCCTTGGCCAGCTCAGCAGAAATACAATGAAGGTATGCATGTAAAACTTTATGCTATATTAAGAATTTTAGGTGTGTTTTCTCATTTAATGTCCACAAAAACCTATGAGGTGGGTGTTTTAAGCACTCTTGTTTTAGGTATGAAGAAACAGAAGCTGAAGTAGAATAAGATGTTAGTTCCAGGTCACATAGCTAGGATGCGGCGGATGCAAGAGTTGAATTCAGCTTTTCTTGACTCTAAGTCGAATTATCTACTATTATATTAATTTTCCTTTCATCCCCTTCTTCTCCATGCTATAAAGTGCCAGGGAAGAACTTTAGGGGAAGATCTATATTTGTATTATGTAGATTTTTCTTAACTCTACTATATGGTCCATAAAATGCTTTCTATCATTCTATGCACTTAGAATCTGAAACTAGCACTATTTCCAATATAGAAATAGGACCAAGTAATATATAGTGCTTTTTTAAAGTCTGCAAGTACTTTACAAATTATATTTCAATTCTTCCTAACAATACTAGGATATGTGTGCTGTTGATTAATATTGGTTAAGCACAGAAACAATGTCCATCTTCTACATAGACATTTTATTTTGTTTTACTTTCTTTAAAAGAAGCAGATGGCAATCTCATGGACATCCTAGTGACCAGGACTTTTTTCAGGAAGTTTCTCTTTAGTGGGGAGCAAAGAAGCATTTAAGAAAAAAGGGAGAACTTCACTTCCTGTAGTACCTTCTTTGCATAGGTCATATTTTACCCAGTACACATTTGGGTGTCATGCCCAGGAATATGTTAGAACCCACATGCTTATTTAAATGTATGATAAAATTTTCAGTATCAGCATTTATACCTTGGAAATTGGCAAGTGCTACCAAATAGGGCTTGAATTATTGTTTTGTTATTTGTCTTGTTTTAAGAAAGTGATGGAGAAAATGTTAATAAAATAAATTATATATAATGTATATTGTGCATATATTTTTTCAGAGCTAGTTGTTAAACATTTACCCGTACATTATTGCTTATTAGATTATAAAACTTCATTAGAATAGGAATTGTGTCTTATTTCATCTTTCCGTTCCCAAAGTCTAGTATAATGTCTAGTACATAATAGGTATTTAATAAATATTTGAAGTTAGTTGAATGGAAAAAAAAGAAGATATCTTACGAGACTGCTACCTAAAACACTTTGACCTAAAATATTTGTTTTCTGTGCTGAAGACGTGGTGTGGTTTATGACAATATCTTTACTGTTCTAAAAACTAAAGAGGAAAAATAACAGAGAAACTTTGATTCAGTTAATTTATGGAAAATAGCAGGAATTTTAAACAATAATGTTGATATAGAGCTGGCTAAAGTGTGCTTAAGTGTCAGAGGTAATTGTAATTACTAATAGATAAATCTTTCTTGACATGTTTCCCTATAGGATAAATATTTTAGTAGCATCACAGCTGTGAACCAAAAGATTCAGCCTTTCACACATATACAAAAGCCTTATTTGTTCTGTTCCTTGTCCTCTCTGCTGCTACCTGTGGGAGAACTTTATAAGTCATGTTCCAACATTATTATTTCTAATTCTTTAGAATGAATCCTTGTGCAAAGATCTGTTGGACAAGATTTGATACACTGGCAAGGATACTACATTCACATAGGAATTATGAAAATGGAACTATGAAATATGAATTTCTCCTTTTGACTCAACCAAGCTACACTATTTAACTATATTCTCTATCTGCTTATCTGACCACTCAATCTTTTTTCTTTGCCATGTCCCTTTCTTATTCTAAATATACATTTATGGGTTTAGTTCAAACCTCAGATCTCATTTTATAAAATGTTTATACTTGCTTCCTCAAAGACTTTTCCAATTTATATAGCTTCAGCTATCACTTGTATAGGATAAAAATAAAATCAACATGTCTTTTTGTCCTTTCTTTTCAGAGCTAAATTTTTAAAAACATTTTTTACAAATCACGATTTCTGGAACAGAGTAAAAATAGATAATTACTGAAATAAATAATGGAACTATACTAGAATTAAACAAACTATAGATATAAGTATGAATTATTCATATACACATGTGTTTTATGTGTGATAGGATCTAAGATCCTGAAAGGAAAGTTAAAAAATTATGGAGAAATACTGAATATTTAACTCGAATTGCTAAGAAACTTCAATGTGTCCCTTTCAGACCAAGATAAAAATCTAAAAACAATGTAAATAAAAAGAAATTAAGGTCTTGAATGAAATTTGAGAAAAAGGAGGAATGGTAGTATTCTATACAGGAGAGAATATATTCTTTTTATAACATATGTGTTAACATTAAAAAGAATGCTATCAATTTGATATGCAACTAAAAAAGCTAGAAAAAAGAACAAATTAAAAATTTCCAATTAAATTAATTGTCAGATTGTAATCTTGAAATTCAAAGGTGAGATTAATAAAATTAAAAGTAAGAAAACCATTGAACTAATAAAACAAAAAAACTTTTTAAATAAACAATAAAAAAGAAAAACTAATGGCTAATTTAATTTAAAAAAGAAAAGAAGAAAACCAAATTACCAGTATTAAAAATCCAAAAAGTGCATGTATTTGAAGAGGCAATTAAAGTATTCACTAGAAGTTATTTTACCCATTTATATTCCAATTTTTCCAAAATATAAAATGACCAGATTAACAGAAGAACAATTCCAATTTAGAAAAAGAAATTGAACAAACCATCAATGAAATTCTCAAGAAGAAATCCTCAGGAATTTCTCTGACTGAATTCCATGTGAACTGGAATGACCTCCAGGAATTGATGCAGAATCAGGAGAACATTGTACACAGAGACTAATACACTGTGGCACAATTGAATGTAATGGACTTCTTTACTAGCAGCAATTCAATGATACAGGACAATTCTGAGGGACTTATGAGAAAGAACATCATCCACATCCAGAGAAAGAACTGTGGGAATAGAAACATGGAAGAAAAACATTTCCTTGGTCACATCATTTGATTGGGATATTATTAGAGATATAGGCTCTAAATAATCACTCTATTGCAAATATCAATAATATGGAAATATGATCAATGATACATGTAAAATCCAGTGGAATTGTTCATTGGCTATGGGAGGTGAGAGGGAAGAGGAGAGGGAAAGAACATGAATTATATAACCATTGAAAAATATTCTAAATTAATTAAATAAATAAATGAAAATAACCTTCTAAACTTAAAAAAGGAGAAATCCTTAGAATCAAATGAATTCACAAGTTAATTCTACTGAACGTTTGAAGAATTGTAATCCTAATACCATATAATTTATTTGAAAAAATAGGCAGAGTACTACAAAATTCCTTTTAGGACATGAATATGCTTCTGATACCTAATCCAAGAAGTGCAAAAATAGAGGGAAAACCCCTATAGACCAATTTTCTTAATGTATAGTGATACAAAATTTTTAAATAAAACATTAGCAAGGAGATTATAGCAATATATAAAAAGAATAATCCACAATGACAAGGAATGCGGGGCTGGTTCATTATTAGGAAAACTATCCACATACTTGACCGTATCAATAACAAAACCAACAGAAATAAGATGATTATCTCAATAGATGCTGAAAAAAAGTGTTTTGACAGAACTATAACAGCCATTTCCATTAAAAATGCCAGAGAACAGAGGATTAAATGGGCTTTCCTTAAAATGATAAGTATTAGTATTTATGTAAAATCACCAGCAACCATTATCTGTAAGATAATGAAAGCAAGAAAACTTCCCAATAAGATCAGGGGTAAGGCCAAGATTATCATTTAATCAACTTTGAGGTACCACTTCACACTTATCAAATTTGCCAATGTAGCAAAACAAAAGGAACATGATAAATGTTAGAAGGGATGTAGGAAAATCACAACGTTGGTACATTGTTAATGGAATTGTGATCTGATCCAGCTATTCTGGAGAGCAATCTGGAACTATGCTCAAAGGGCTATAAAACTCTGCATCCCCATCTACCCTTTGACCCAGCCATAGCACTGCTGGGTCTGTACCCCAAAGAGATAATGGACACAAAGACTTGTACAAAAATATTCATAGCTGCGCTCTTTGTGGTGGCCCAAAACTGGAAAACGAGGGGATGCCCTTCAATTGGGGAATGGCTGAACAAACTATGGTATATGTTGATGATGGAATACTATTGTGCTAAAAGGAATAATAAAGTGGAGGAGTTCCATGGAGACTGGAACAACCTCCAGGAAGTGATGCAGAGCGAGAGGAGCAGAACCAGGAGAACATTGTACACAGAGACTAATACACTGTGGTATAATCGAACGTAATGGACTTCTCCATTAGTGGCGGTGTAATGTCCCTGAACAACTTGCAGGGATCCAGGAGAAAAAAACGCCATTCATATGCAAAGGATAAACTATGGGAGTGGAAACACCGAGAAAAAGCAACTGCCTGAATACAGAGGTTGAGGGGACATGACAGAGGATAGACTCTAAATGAACACTCTAATGCAAATACTATCAACAAAGCAATGGGTTCAAATCAAGAAAACATCTAATGCCCAGTGGACTTACGCGTCGGCTATGGGGGGTGGGGGGGAGGAAAAGAAAATGATCTATGTCTTTAACGAATAATGCTTGGAAATGATCAAATAAAATATATTAAAAAAAAAAACTCTGCATCCCCTTTGATCTAACAATACCATTACTAAATCTGTATTCCAAAGAGATTTTTTTAAAAGGTCAAATGATCTATTTAAATAAAAATATATAGCAACTTTTTTTTTTGTGATAGCCAAAAATCAGAAATTGAGGGGATATTCCTCAATTGGGGAATGGATGAACACATTGTGGTTTATGATGGTGATGGAATGCTGTTTTGTTATAAGAAATGATGAGCGAGATGATTTTAGAGAAAACCTGAAAAGACTTCTATGAGTAAAGTGAGCAGAACCAGAAGGAAATTTTATATATTACCAGCAATATTTTCTAATGAACAGCTTTGCATGATTAAATTTTTCTCAGCAGGACAGTGACTCAGGATGAGTCTGAGACTCATGATGAAAATCTACCTCCAGAAAAAGAACTGATGAAGTCTGAATGCAGACCGAAACATATCATATTTCACTTTTTTCTCTTTTTGTTTGAAATCTCTTCCACAAAATGACTAATTCAGGGAAAAAAAGTTTTACATGGTTGCTCATATAAAATCTGTATCAGATTGCTTAATATCTCAGAGAGGTGAGATGGATGGAAGAAAGGACTGTTGGGAAGGAGGAAAGGAGAATTTTTGGAACTCAAATTTAAAAAGGAATGCTCAACATTGTTTTTATGTATAATTAGGGGAAAATTGCTTAAAAGTTAATTATAAAAAGTAGCAAAGTCTCAGAGACTTTATTGCCACTTGTGCCTCCACTAACATAGTTTCCTGATAGACCCTACCAATAAAGACCTGGATTGCTCATCATCTAAGGACAGAAAAAAAAGCTTATTGTCATGGAATATGAAAATTTTCAACATAATGAAACTACTGCTTAAATTATAACCTAAGGAGATCAAAGACAGAGCCTATATGTACAGAAATATTTATAGCAACCTTGTTTTGATGTGGCAAAGAATTGAAAACAAAATCAGTATTCATTTAGTGGTGAACAGATGAATAAATGATAATATTATGTTGTCAAAAGGAACAAAAGGTACAGATTTAGAGAAAATTTGGAGGTCTTGTATGAATTGATGAAGAATGCAGCAAGCAGAGTAAAAAAAAAAGAATTTCTACAATGACAAATGATTGTAAAGGAAAGCAACTAAAAACATTTGGAAACAATGGCATGGCTAGTCACAACTCCAGAAGACTGATATGAAACATGCTTCCTATTCTTGGTAGAAATAATGGATCAAAAATAAAGAATAAGTTATCCATTTTCAAGCACATCTGATGTGTAGATTTGTTTAGTGTGACTATACTATCCATTATAATCAAGGTCAGTTTGTCATTTTGGTCAGCGATCATTATGGGGAAAAATGGTAATGATAGTAATAGTGGAAAAGAAAGAAAAGAGTATGAACAAATCTTCTTACAAATAAACAGAAGAGAGTATATAAATTCATTGTTCATAAGGGCACATAGAAACCCAGAGCAGTGTTGGTAGTATCATGTTAAATTTAAATAATTTCTAAAAATTCTATATTTAGTGAAGATTCAGAACTTGAATCCGACTTTTTTTTAAATCATTTTTGCATCTTCATTATCTAACAGAATGCCTTGAACGTAGTCTGTATTCTTTTAAAAGAGTGTTGAATAAATAAATACGTAAGTTTTAGGTATGATCAGGAATCCTGGATTTCTGTCTCTTTATTTCTTTTTCTATGAGTCTGCTATGAAACCATTAATAATAATAAAAACATATATTTTAAAAATACCTCAAGTGGATAAAGCATCTCACTGAGACACTGCATTTTCAAGATTTCCTATTCTCCCTTTTATCAACTTGCCGTTCAGCCACAGTAACAATACATAATTTCCTTTCTTTCCAGAAAATCTCTTCTTTTCTCTCAGGCATCTCACAATTTACAACACAACATTTGCCCTGACATTCTCCCTGAAACTACTGATATGACAGTTATTATAGCTGTCATATTTTAGCTCTGTATGTGAGACATAAATCAGTTTGTGACCTGCTCTAGCAGGAAAGGTATTAAGTATGTCAATATTCACACTAAAGATAACGTACTGAAACTCTACATCATTTAAAGCAATCGGAAAATCAGTGAGTTTTCATCATGTTAAAGAATAAATATTATTTGCAGGAATATGATTAATATTAGTGAAACAACTTTTGTATTTCTTTTGTAGTTTTCTTTGCAATATAAAAGTTGTGAGGAATCTCAAAAAAGGCAAACCTGGACAAAATAGGCAATATTATTCATTTGTTCAGAAATATTTGAACATCTTAAACAACATCTGCTTTAGGGATTTTTTTTTTGAAAGGTAGGTGGGAAGATTGAACTGTTTGGGTCTATTTTATTCCTCATTTAAAATCCTGAATTAAAAAAATATTCCATTTTAATAAATTCTATTAAAATTTTAAGAGTCTAAAACCAGGAATATAGTAAAAATGTTTCATATGCAACACATAGACTATGATTAATAATTACAGAAAGAAAATGTAAGGAAAGTAAACACTATAATATATTTTGTATAAAAGATGCTGGAAATCACTTCAATCAATAAAGACAGTTTCCTTACTAATCTGAGAGAAATGCAACAAAGACCAATGACTATTCAGAATTTGAACCAATTTGCAAAATATTAAGGACAACTAATATATTAGATGATAAAGGAAGGACCCCAAAAGATCTTGAAAAACTAGTATATTTGGCTAAATTTACTAAGATGAAAGTCAATAAAGATACATATAAATCTTAGATTTATGTTCAGGAAATCCATCTCAGAACTCTAAAATGGAGTAGTTTGCAGTAGTGTGAGGTTAATTTTAAAAGAATATCAGAGTTTTAGTAGACCAAAATGGGGCAACCAGGTGGTTCAGTGAATAGGAGAAAGGAGGTCCTGGGTTCAAACTTGGCCTTAGATGCTTCCTAGCTGTATGACCTTGGGCAAGTCACTTCATTCCTAACCATTATTGCTCTTTTGCTCTGGAACCAGTACCCACTAATGATTCAAATACAGAAAGTATGAGTTAAAAAAATAAAGAAAATGTATGTCTAACTGCTCCTTTGGTCTACCAAGGAATGGCAGATATACTTCATCATCACTTCTTTGCAGTACTGGATGATCATGGCATTAATCAGATTTGTTGTTTCCTATACAATGCTATGATGATTTTAGAAATACTTGTCCTGGTTCTACTTGCTTCACTCAATCAGTTCATGGAAGACTATTCTAATTCTCCGAATCTATCAGTTTAATATTTCTTATGACGAAGTAATATTCTATTCCTTTTGGGCATAATAATTTGTTCAGTCATTACTCAAAATATAGGCACTAGATTTGTTTCTAATGTTTTACTTCAAACAAAAAGTATTGTCATATGTTTTTGTATTCATGGGTCAATCTTTCTGTCTTTTATGTCTTTGGGGAACATTCCTGGAGGCAATTTCACTACCTTCATGAGGAAACTAGATTTAGAGCTGGTAGGGACCTTTAGACTTATCTTTTCCAACATCCTCATGTTACAGATGTAGAAACTGCATGTTAGAAAGGTTGAATGACTTGCACCAAATTCTAAGGAGAGCAAGTGGCAGAATTAGCTTTGGAACTTAGAACGTCTTACTGAAAATCCAGTACTCCTCATTATACTAGGAATTATTACATCCATTTTACAGATGAAGAACATAAGGCTGTAGTGTGTCAAATGACTTGCCCAGGGTCAAATAGCTTTTATGAAGTAGAGTCATGAAAAATCAGGTCTTCTAGTTTCACATATTTCTATTATAATGAAACCTGTTGTTGTTTGGTCATTTTCAATCTTGTTTGACTCTTCACAACCTAATTGGGCTGTTCTTGGCAAAGATCCACGAGTGGTTTGTCATTTCCTTCTCCAGGTCATTTTACAATGAGGAAACTGAACCAAACAGGGTTAATTGACTAGCCTAGAGTCACCCAACTCGTTATTGTCTGAGACCAAATTTGAATTTGAGAAGATGAATCTTCCTCATTCCAAACCCAACAGCTTTATCCATTGTGCCTTCCAGCTACGGCATAACAATAAGACGTGAGCACTTCATAACATGATCTGAAATGAAAACCACAGTTCATCACTATTAGGTATTCTCTTTTTTATCAGTTACCTCAGCAGGTACCCAACTCGTGCTAATGAAAAAAACTTTTATGTCTTCAGTGGATGCATTGTTTATAATTTTCTCCTCATTATCTAATTCACAATATAAAAACTAACCACATTTTCCAACATCCACATTGACAGCTTCATCTAAATCTAGGTTGATCAGGGCTTCAAGTCCACTAACAAAATCTCTTAAGAACAGCTTATGTGAGCACTTACAGACAGAAAGAGTATGTCCATCCAAGAGCAAAAAGCTCTTAGAATCTGGTCTATTGACAAGATGAAACTTCCTATTAAAAGTTATCTTTCTAGATAACATTACCTCTCACAAGCAAAATAATTAAGTAGCCAATTAAAGCAACTTAGAAATAGGAGACCTTTGCATATTCCAATAAGACCCCAGAATACGAAAAGTTATGTGAGATATTATTTTGAAAAAAAGGTACAAGAACAGGTGTAAGAGAGTAAGGGGAAAAGGGAGTCATTTTTTTGTGAGTTATATTGTAGAGTTTAGGGAATTATACCATCCACAAATTTCTTTCTTTCTACAAAGTTTTCAATTCTAGGGCCACAACCTGAAAAGGACAATGTTTATCTATGTTAAATGAACTCATATGAATTTATTTAATATGGCAAAATTTCAGTACAGAGGTGATCCTTGGAACCCCAGAGCCTTTTCTCTATTACATTGGTTATCTGTGCACTTTTTCTCTTTGGTACCATCATTACAGAGTATAAGCCAAAACACCCATTTATGACTTTTTGGACCAACTTTATAGAGAGTCAAACTTGAATAGAATAGATGCTCTGGAAAAGCCAAGTCAAGTCAAAGTCAAGCAACATTTATTTATTTATTTTTTGCTATTTCTAATATTTGTAATGCTTTTTTTCCCACTTTAAACATTATTTTATTTGGTCATTTCCAAGCATTATTCATTGGAAAGAAAGATCATTTTCTTTTGCTCCCCCCAACCCCTTCTCACCACCTCTCCCATAGCTGACGCACGGTTCCACTGGGTATCACATGTGTTCTTGGTTCGAACCCATTTCCCTGTTGTTGGTATTTGCATTAGAGTGTTCATTTAGTCTCTCCTCAGTCGTATCCCCTTCCCCCCTGTAGTCAAGCAGTTGCTTTTCATTGGTGTTTTTATTCCCACAGTTTATCCTCCGCTTGTGGATAGTGTTTTTTAGATCCCTGCAGATTGTTCAGGGACATTGCATCGCCACTAATGGAGAAGTCGATTGTACCTTCGATTGTACCACAGTGTATCAGTCTCTGTGTACAATGTTTTCCTGGTTCTGCTCCTCTCATTCTGCATCACTTACTGGAGGTTGTTCCAATCTCCGTGGAATTCCTCCACTTTATTATTCCTTTGAGTGCAATAGTATTCCCTCACCAACATATACCACAGTTTGTTCAGCCATTCCCCAATTGAAGGGCATCCCCTCATTTTCCAATTTTTGGCCACCACAAAGAGTGCAGCTATGAATATTTTTGTACAAGTCTTTTTCCTTATTGTCTCTTTGGGGTACAAACCCAGCAGTGCTATAGCTGGATCAAAGGGCAGACAGTCTTTTATCACCCTTTGGGCATAGTTCCAAATTGCTCTCCAGAATGGTTGGATCAATTCACAACTCCACCAGCAATGAATTAATGTCCCTGCTTTGCCACATCACCTCCAGCATTCATTACTTTCCATTGTTGTCATGTTAGCCAATCTGCTAAGTGTGAGGTGATACCTCAGAGTTGCTTTGATTTGCATCTCTCTGATTATAAGAGATGTAGAACACTTTTTCATGTGCTTATTAATAGTTTTGATTTCTTTAGCTGAGAACTGCCTGTTCATGTCCCTTGCCCATTTATCAATTGGAGAACGGCTTGATTTTTTGTACAATTGATGTAGCTCTTTGTAAATTTGAGTAATTAAACATTTGTCAGGTATTTATGAAGATTGTTTCCCAATTTGTTGCTTCCCTTCTGATTTAAGTTACATTGGTTTTGTTTGTACAAAACCTTTTTAATTTGATGTATTCCAGATTATTTGTTTTGCATTTTGTGACTTTCTAAGTCTTACTTGGTTTTAAAGCCTCTCCCTTCCCAAAGGTCTGACATGTATACTATTCTGTGTTCTCCTAATTTTCTGATAGTTTCCTTCTTTATGTTCAAGTCATTCAGCCATTTTGAATTTATCTTGGTGTATGGTGTGAGGTGTTGATCTAAACCTAATCTTTCCCACACTGTCCTCCAATTTTCCCAGCAGTTTTTATGAAATAGTGGATTTTTGTCCCAAAAGCTGGGATCTTTAGGTTTGTCATAGACTGTCTTGCTCAGGTCACTTAACTCGAGTCTATTCCACTGATCCTTCTTTCTGTCTCTTAGCCAGTACCAAATTGTTTTGATGACTGCTGCTTTATAATATAGTCTGAGATCTGGGACTGCAAGGCTCCCTTCCTTTGTATTTTTTTCATTATTTCCCTGGATATCCTTGATCCTTTGTTCTTCCAAATGTACTTTGTTATGGTTTTTTCTAGATCAGTAAAAAAGATTTTTTTGGAAGTTCCATGGGTATGGCACTAAATAGATAGATGCGTTTGGCTAGGATGATCATTTTTATTATATTGGCTCGTCCTACCCATGAGCAGTTAATGTTTTTTCCAATTGTTCAAGTCTAGTTTTAGTTGTGTGGAAAGTGTTTTGTAGTTGTGTTCATATAGATCCTGTGTTTGTCTCGGGAGATAGATTCCTAAGTATTTTACTTTGTCTAAGGTGATTTTGAATGGGATTTCTCTTTCTAGTTTTTGCTGCTGAGCTGTGTTGGAAATATATAGATATGCTAATGACTTATGTGGGTTTATTTTGTATCCTGCAACTTTACTAAAGTTGTTGATTATTTCGATTAGCTTTTTGGTTGAATCTCTAGGATTCTTTAAGTAGACCATCATGTTATCCGTGAAGAGTGATAAATTGTTCTCCTCATTGCCAATTTTAATGCCTTCAATTTCTTTTTCTTCTCTAATTGCTACTGCCATTGTTTCTAGTACAATGTCAAATAGTAGAGGTGATAATGGGCATCCTTGTTTCACTCCTGATCTTAATGGGAATGGATTTAGTTTATCCCCATTGCAGATGATATTCGTTGATGGTTTTAGATATATACTGTTTGTTACTTTTAGGAACTACCCTTCTATTCCTATGCTTTCTAGTGTCTTTAATAGGAATGGGTGTTGTATTTTATCAAAAGCTTTTTCTGTGTCTATTGAAATAATCATGTGATTTTTGTTGGTTTGCTTGTTGATGTGGTCAATTATGTGGATGGTTTTCCTAATATTGAACCAGCCCTGCATCCCTGGTATAAATCCTACTTGATCATGGTGAATGACCCTTCTGATCACTTGCTGGAGTCTTTTTGCTAGTATCCTATTTAAGATTTTTGCATCTATATTCATTAGGGAGATTGGTCTATAATTTTCTTTCTCTGTTTTTGGCCTGGCTGGCTTTGGGATCAGTACCATGTTTGTGTCATAAAAGGAATTTGGTAGAACTCCCTCTTTGCTTATTATGTCAAATACTTTGTATAGTATTGGGGTTAGTTGTTCTTTGAATGTTTGATAGAATTCACTGGTGAGTCCATAAGGCCCTGGGGATTTTTTCTTAGGAAGTTCTTTGATGGCCTGTTGGATTTATTTTTCTTATATGGGATTATTTAAGAAATCTATTTCTTCTTCTGTTAGTCTAGGCAATTTATATTTTTGTCAATATTCATCCACATCACCTAGATTGGTATATTTATTGCCATATAGTTGGGCAAAGTAGTTTTTAATGATTGCTTAATTTCCTCTTCTTTGGAGGTGAGGTCCCCCTTTTCATCTTTGATGCTGTTAATTTGCCTTTCTTCTTTCCTTTTTTAAATTAGATTGACCAGTACTTTGTCTATTTTGTCTGTTTTTTCAAAGTACCAGCTTCTAGTCTTGTTTATTAGCTCAATAGTTCTATCACTTTTGATTTTACTAATTTCTCCCTTAATTTTTAGGATCTCTAGTTTAGTTTTCTTCTGGGGGTTTTTAATTTGTTCGTTCTCAATGTTTTTGATTTGCATTTCCAATTCCTTGATCTCTGTCCTCCCTAATTTGTTAATATATGCACTCAGGGATATGAATTTTCCTCTAAGTACTGCCTTGGTTGCATCCCATAAGGTTTGAAAGGATGTTTTGCCGTTGTCATTTTCCTCAACAAAATTATTAATTGTTTCTACAATTTCTTCCCTAACTAACCGATTTTGGAGTATCATATTATTTAATTTCCAATTAATTTTTGATTTGGCTCCCCATGTACCCTTACCGATCAATATTTTTATTGCCTTGTGATCTGAAAAGGCTGCATTTATTATTTCTGCTTTTCTGCATTTGAGTGCCATGTTTCTGTGACCTAGTGTATGATTTATTTTTGTGAATGTGCCATGTGGTGCTGAGAAGAAGGTGTATTCCTTTTTCCCCCTATTTATTTTTCTCCATATGTCTATTAACTCTAATTTTTCTAAGATTTCATTCACCTCTTTTACCTCTTTCTTAATTTATTTTTTAGTTTGATTTATCTAAATTTAATACTGGTTGGTTCAAGTCTCCCACTAATATGGTTTTACTGTCTATTTCCTCCTTCAATTCTCCTAGTTCCTCCATTTAGAATTTGGATGCTATACCATTTGGTGCATACATGTTGATTAGTGATATTTCCTCATTGTCTATACTTCCTTTTAGCAGAATATATTTACCTTCCCTGTCCCTTTTGATCAGGTCTATTTGTACTTTGGCTTTGTCAGATATCATGATTGCAACTCCTGCCTTCTTTCTATCAGTTGAGGCCCAAAAGGACTTAATCCATCTTTTAATTCTAACCTTGTGAGTATCAACCCACCTCATGTGTGTTTCTTGAAGACATCAAATGGTAGGTTTTTAGGTTCTAATCCAATCTGCTATTTGTCTACATTTTATGGGTGAGTTCATCTCATTCACGTTCAAAGTTATGATTGTTACTTGTGGATTCCTTGGCATCTTGATAACTTCCCCTAGTTCTGACCTTTCTTCTTTAGCTATATCCTTTTGAACCAGTGATTTACTTTAGGTCAGTCCCCCTAGTCCCCTCCCTTGATATGCTTCCCTTTCTAGCCCCTCCCTTTTTATGCTCCCTTCCCCTCCCCCCTTTCCTTCCCTCTCTTTTTATACTCCCTCCTCCCTCCCCCTCCTTGATTTTCCTTTCTTTCTTATCCTGTTGGATAAGATAGAATTCAGGATCCCACTGGATCTAGATGTTCTTCCCTTTCAGATTTGATTTCACTGAGAGTGAAATCCAATAAGTAATTGGAGATGCAAAGCTGCAGGTCAGCAGAGCTCATTGGGTGGATAAGTAGATATTAGTTATCAACATGAAGATGATAATTGAATTCACATGAGCTGATGAAATCAGCAAGTGACATAGCATAGTACAACATAGTATAGTATAGTATGGTATATGGTAAGGTATAGAATACTATAGTATAGCGCAGTACAGGTATTCATTTATTCCATATTGCAATTTTCCCCATTGTGGTTTCAATATATTCTGAATCAGTCTAAGAAATTAAATGGGAATTTTTAGAGACTTTTGTGGAAGCCACAGATGAAGTGTGAAGGTTGGCAGATGACACAAAAAGTTTATAAATTTAGAACTACATAAAATATGCATAGTATTCTATAATATATTGTCTTTTTGTGCCATGAATTTACATAATTTATTTTTTTAAATTAAAATAAGCAAATAGTTAAAGTTATAGTATGAAAAGAACATGAAAACCAGTGAATGACATAGAAATGGTAGAAATGTAGGAAAAAATAGTTTGTTTGCAAAAAGAATGCAAAAGCCAGCACACAACACAGAAATGGCAGAAGTGTAGAGATATCTTAAAAAGTTTAGTCTTTCATAAATGAATATAATGTACTGTAAACACCATATAAAATAAAAATAAAAAATCAGACCTCCTCAGGTAGAAAGGCAGGATCAAGAAATTTACTTCAATTTTCCTGATTACAAGGATGCCACTCCCCTATCTCCTGAAATGTGAAAAGGATGCCTATATAGTATAGAGAAAGGAAAATGCTCCAGGTCAGAATTCTGTGGGATATTCATAATTAAAAGACTAAATAAGGGAGATTGAGAAAGCATGTCATAAGGAGGAGGAGAATCAGGATAGAATAAATATTTATATTACCTCCATGATGAGTTTAACCACAAAAGGGAGAAGAAATATGAATGATAGCTAGAGAGAATGGATCCATCAATTGAGAGAATTTTTAAGGATGCAAGAGACATGGATATATTTGAAGATAACAGGAATGTATCCATAAGATATTAAAGAAAAATGAGAGAGTATAGAGCAATCCAGAGAAGATAGGATGGAATGGGATCACTTATATATACATTTGGCAAGGAGAAGGGACAGGAGTGAAGCAGGAGATTGCACCAGGTATATGGGTGATATGGAGGAGAGGAGAAGAGTGAGCTTTGAGCATGACTTCAATTTTTTCACTGAAATTTAAAGAAATATTCATCATCTCTAAGTTTCTTCAAACAAAACGTTTCATTATATTCATCAGGAAGATAAAAATCACGTGGATTCAGGAAAAAGAGAAAATCATCATTTTTGTCCTGTTTGCTACTAGTATATTATTGAGGATGCCTTGAGCAAGTCCACCGAGGATGATCTTTCATTCTAATACTTTTATTCATGTATAAAAAGATGATTGTATCTATCTGTACATTTGTCTCTAGAATACCAAACCAAGAAAGTGGGATATAACCTTGTCTCAGGATTATTTCTATCTGAAACTTGAAAAAAGATGAAAAGAATTAGATGAAATCACTAATGACAAGTACAATCCCTCAAAATCAATCCCCTTTACCTGAATAAGTGTGAGATAAAGACACAATAGGGGGATATTAATTATGGTGATGTACAGTAGAGACTGTGTCCAAAGGC
This sequence comes from Monodelphis domestica, assembly GCF_027887165.1. NCBI lineage: Eukaryota > Metazoa > Chordata > Mammalia > Didelphimorphia > Didelphidae > Monodelphis > Monodelphis domestica. The sequence continues at coordinate 247,912,927 of NC_077234.1, forward strand.
AGTCATAGTAACAATGAAGGATCAATCAGAAGAAATAACTTCATTTCTTACCCGAAATTACTGGAAATATGAGATGAAGTCAAAGAGTTACAGAAAGATGGAGAGAATAGTTGTGTAACTAGAGATAATTGAAAATATTGACCTCTAACAAACTCCACAAATTATATCTGAAAAACAAAATGTATGAGTCTTGAATGATTTGGAAAAGGAGATAGGCATATGTTGATGAATTGTGCTCTAGTATCAGATTTATTTAATCTGCGATTTTTAAAATCTGTGGCTACATTAATATAAATACTCCCTAAATAGTGAAAGATGGGGGTCATTTGTAGGTGGCCCTACTGAAAACTGTTATGATAAGGAAGCAAGTGGTGCTCATGTATTTTTGATACTATAAGACGTCAAGATAAACTGCAACAAAATAAAACATGCCAATATACTACCATCTAGAAATGTTTCCATGTGGATTCTATTGACAATAAAGCAGACAAATGTAAGAATTCTTGGAATAGATTGAAGACAAGAATATGATAAAATTGCAAGCATTTCTTATTTGAAGGCTTTTTTACCACTTTATCATAGTGCCCTCAGCTCCAGGTTACACAACATATTGGCAACTATTGAGGAGCAATCAGAAAAAAATAACTTTATTGACCTCTAACATACTCCATAAATTCTATCTGAAAATCAAAATGGATGAGTCTTGAATGATTTTGGAAAGGAGATAGTGAAAAAACATGTTCTTAAAAAAGGAGACCTAGTGAACTGTCTAGATACTGAGCTGTAATTTCTGGGTATTTCCGCTGTTAATAGTGAAAGGGAAGCAGGTGTCCACTTTCCATCACTGAGCCAACAGTACATAAGGTCCTGAAACTGATGAGATATTTAGATATACAGAAACTATCTCTTTAATTACAAGTAAATTAGTAGGTGAAGATTAGGAAAATATGGGTTCCTACTTCTGATTTTTCTACTCTCAAACCTGCCTTTCTACGTCTGTCACAAGACAAGTTCTTCAATTTCTTGAGGCTCTCTGACACTTCCTGATCTAACTAAATCACCCAAAATCTGTCTAAGATCTACCTGGCTAAAAATCCTCCTTTTTACTAACAAAAGTTGGTTTCAAGGGTTTGGTAACAGTGGCTCAGAATGACAGAGCTCACTCAGCAGGGTTTGACCCTGGGTTGGATCCCAAAGCCCAACCTAACTTAGAATAAAACCCAGACAAGTTGCTACACAAACTCACAGACAGCAGGGATAACCAGATCTGCTCCAAACTACTCTCCAGCTGATCAGGAACCATAGGGAAGGATTGAAGGATTATCCTCTGTTCTCAAAAGACATGAGACAGGAAAAGCTCCTAGAAGCAGCTCTTCCTTTCTCTGCTTGGACAGGACTAGAATCAAAGTGGCAATCTAAGACCAAGACCAAGGACCAAGTGACAGTTGCCTCTCCATTAACCCTTCTTTCTCTACCCCCTGGTTTCTAGAATATTTTTCCCAAAATTCTTGGCATGTGCCAATACCAGTTTCTTAAAAGCCAACTTTCCATCTTGTGCTTTTCTCTATAATTTCCCTATTACAATAGGAATACTTAAACTAGAATTATTTTAAAAATTAAAACATTTTTGATGGCTTTAGTCCAATTAGTAGACCAAGTATTGTAATAGATAATAATAAGGGGTCATATTTGATGGTTAGTTGATATCTAAAAGATCAAGCAGTTATCTACTTTTGCCTACCATCTTTTCCTCCCATTTCATCCCTCTCTCCAAGCCTTCCTCTTCAGCCTCTTCAGCTTCCCTCCCCCTTGTCTTCTTCTTCCTACTAAATCACTCAGGGTGAATTTGTGGTGTCTCAAATGAAAATACTTTTTCTCTTCTTTATCTTAAGTAAGGTTTTTTTGGGGGGAAGACAGGAAAAGATAGAGGATGGGAGTAAGAGGTATGAGGATTTACCTATACTACAGGTTGGCCTCAAGATGGAAGATACTGAGATAGAGTTCAAATCGAAAGGAATGATTGATAGGTCTGGAAGTTCAGTCACTATCATAAACAGAGCAAGCCAAAAAGATTATCCAAGTCCAAGAGATAAATTGGCTCCTCTTTCCATGGTATATGACAACCAGCAGAAGTCAGGTCCAGAGTTCAGCCACAGTTGGTTTTTGCATTCCACTGTTTTATCAGTAACATTCCAAATGGAACCTTTGTTTGATTGACAGGTCACCACTCAGCCACTGCTTCTTCCTTTTGCATGCTTTTCCAATTCCTCTTTCACAGTGTATCAAAAATAGCATTTCAAAAGAGGCAATATTTTCCATAGCCATCATTTATAAATATAGTCTCTTGCCTATACAGTAACCATTGTTACAGTAAAAAGTAAAGCAATTGAGGAATGATTCTAATAACATTGTCAAATACCATCATGACAGAGTAGCTTATAAGAATGTGTAAATTTCTTTACAAAAGCACTTAAATATTGCAATATCTGGTTTGTATAGGCAGTACAAAACAGCTCATTTAAATGCACCATAAAAATAACATGCAGATTTAGATCTACAAAACTCATATATGGCTGAAATTTCTTTAAATAGCAATTGAAAGCAAAAGTCAAGTGGTTATGGTTACACAAGCTGCACAGAGGACAATCTACAATATCTGTTCTATCCTGATTCTCCTGCCAATCTAATCATCCTTTCTCAATATAACATCAATTAAAAATGCTTTAAAAAGAAAGAAGTCAGATAATAGGAAAAGATGTTAAAAAAGGGAAGAGCAGAAGGAGCTAGAAAATTTTTGGTTGATTGGGGCCCATGTATGGAACTTTTTATTTAACTTTGGATTTTTAATGGGTTAATTAATTTTACTGATTTTTTTCTCTTCTTATTTAAAAAAAATCTTTTGTGGTTCTCTGAAAATGTGAAGAGAGCAGGATAGAGGTGAAAATATAGGTATATAAAAAGAGACATCAATAAAATTCTACTTAAAGAAAAAATAAATTTCTTGGTTTTTTTGGATGGTTGCAAATGCTAAACAAATCAAATTGTGATTTGGGTAAAAAAGGTAGGAAATCTTGTACAAAATTAATAAAATAAACCAGAGAACTGTTACATCAAAAAAGGAGACTACAACTCACATGAAGAGAACAAACATGCAACTTTAAACTATGTGCCACAATGCACTCTGGTAACTGCTTTATGGCTATTATCCCATTTGATCAGAATGAAGATATATGTCTTATCATCTGTTCCTTGGAATAATGTTTGTGGAATACATTTTAAATTTACATCGATGTCTTGAATATTTATTTCCATGTTATGTTGATTGAAAAGCTTTCAAAATATAGAGACCTAGCAGAATCAATCAAAACCTTTGAGAATAGCAAAGAGTACATATTACCTCTATTGTAATATCTACCACTGGAATTGTATTCAGGAAACTTTCAGAGCTTACAATGGATGAGCTAATATTAAAGCATTAATATATTCTCCTGTACAATAGTGAGTAGAAAATTAAAAGCATAAAGAATAATAAAAGGATAATAATTTATTCCACTATCATTTCTGTCTGAATGCCACAAACATATGAGAAGAACAAAGTTATGATATTGAGAAGCAATATAGTTTAGTGGGTAGAAAATTAGTTTTAGAGTCAGGAAGACTTTGATGCAAGTCTTGTCTATGACATATAAACCTGGACAAGTTGCTTAACCTATTGGTATCTTGGACAATTATCTAATACTGCAAGTTGTTATAAAGGTACTGATCTGTATCAATAGAGAGATATTTCTTATTGGGATTTTTTCTCTTATGATGACACTTATTTGACTTAATCAATCAACAATACATCACTTTTATATAGAATGTTAATCTACAAAGTAGTTTTGATTCACTCTGAATTGCAGAAAGGTTCACAACCATTAAGGAAATGGAGGAAAATATGAAAAATTTCATTGATATTTCTCTTTAATGAAAAATAATAAATAAATTAAGCTTCACTAATGTTTAATATTCCGATTAACACTGGTATTCACACTAAGTTTATATATGTAATTTATGTGTATTTGCATACATATTTATATATGTAAATGTATATGATATACACATATACATATGTGTTTATAAATTATCATATTATATGCAGTATACAAGATATCCTGAAGAAAGATTGAGAATTGTAGGGAGATGTTAATAATTTCAACTAAACTCATTTGTAAGCTTTCATGATATTATTAAACATTTTCATTTATATGTTCATAGTTAAGGGGTTTATGTTTTATATTATTTAAATTAAACTAAATCTCACAAATTTGACAAATGACTTTAAAAACTTCGTGAAAGGGAACTACAGATTGAAAATAATTGCAATAATAAAACCATAAGCCAAAAAGAAAATGGTAGGGCTGACATTTTTATTCAAAATATGAGCTCTTTGTCAGCAATGAGGGTAGAAATAACAACAATCTAAATACCTCTCAGTGATGAAACACTTGTGGTGCCTTAGGTTCAGGTAGCAAAGAATGATTAAACAAGAAAAAGTCTTTACCCTCATAGAATTGATTCATTTATAATACATAAATAAATAAAATAATTTAAAATTGAATAAATGATCATGTTATCCATAGTGTCCTTTGGAATTTAGAAATATATATGTATATACATATATATTAAACATAATGTCATTATCTATTATGATACATTCCTACCTACCTTTTAGTTTTTTCTTAGAAACTCTGAAGCTATATATAGTTCTATTTCTTATTTTAGTGGCCCAATGTAAAGATAACTGGCTAATACTGACCTGATTACAAAGATGATTTTCTTTGAGACAATGAGAATAACAAGGAAATTTTATTTAAGTAACTAAATGAACCAGAAGAACTTTCAATAACTGAAACTGATGGCAAATGAAAAGTTAGAGTGTAGGTTGATACCATACTCAGATAACAATTTTTCAAAGAGCAAACCTATGATATACATTCATTATAGTCTAGTATACATTGGAGTATATACACATAAACTTAGAATATATATATCCATATATGAAAAGAGGTAAACATAATCTTTCTGTCTGTCTATCTATCTATCCATCCATCTATCCATCCATCTATCCATCCATCTATCCATCCATCTATCCATCTATCCATCTATCCATCTATCCATCTATCCATCTATCCATCTATCCATCTATCCATCTATCCATCCATCCATCCATCCATCATCTATCCATCATCTATCCATCATCTATCCATCATCTATCCATCCATCCATCCATCCATCCATCCATCCATCCATCCATATCCCCTGTTCCAGAGCTCATTTTCTGAGAATTCTTCCTTATTGGTGGAAATATATGCTGCTGTGATCAAGCGGCAGAACAAGACTGGTGTGTTGTTGAGAGCAAGAGAGTTTCAATTCTCTTCTATGTTCTCTGGGACTTCTCAAGCTTCAAGTTGCTTGGGGCATCTCTAGCTTCAAGCTCTGAGAAGAAAGGTGGAAGACACTAATGTCATTTCAAGTTGTTGAAAAAAATTCTAGAAAGATATAAGAGGAACTAGAAAACTCTGTCATATCCCTATCCTTAGCCAGCTACACCAGAGAGTTCAGGCATTTCTTTGCTGGTCAGTGTGAATGTTCACTGTGAAACTAGCATTTGGTGGGAAAGTGTCAAACCCTGGATATAGAGCTTGGGGTCCACTTTCTTCTCAGTAATATGTCACAGTGATCAGAAGGTAGATTGAATTTGATCATATCCTATAGACTAATTATATTTAAGGGCTAAAATAAATATAATTTTAGTCTCTCTCTGACACTTCCTCTCTCTAAAAATGGTAGAGTGTCTTCTGCCCCCAATTTCTTTTTCCTTCTTCTGGCTTATTCTTTGGGAAAATATGGGGAAGAAGAATTTAAAGATATCTATTCTTCCTTACTTGGAACTACACAAAACCTTTCCCCCTCTACTGCCCCATGGTGGGGAATCAGCCCCTTGTAATCTTGGAACTTTTACCACATGTTGCCTCACATTATATGGAGCTTCTCATTATTTGTGGGAAGTTCTACATATATAGGTACTTTCATATATGTATATACATATATAATATGCAAATACACATACATATATATACACATATATACTCTCTATATACATATGTGTGTATGAAACATGATTTAATTTCTCTGACAATTCTGTCTAACATAGTTTTGGAGGAATATTGATTGACAATTTATACATGAAAGTGATCAGATTGATAGAAAAATTGAAACAATATTATAGATAGAATGGCTAAATAAACTAGAGACTTAACCTCAAGAAAATGTGTCAATTGGGAGAGCAATACAATAGATATCTTCAAAAAATGTCACAATCTTACAAGGTCTTAGTAACCTCATTTAAAAAGAGTGGAAGTCTGACAACAAGATGTCACATTTAGAACTCTAACACTAGTATCATTTTAACAATAAGGAAACAAGTCCAGAGAGGTTAAATGATTTGCCTAAGGACACAAGTGGGAGAGGTAGAATTGGAATAGAGGCCACTCTAGGTCCCAAACCTATGTGTATTTTCATTGCATTGTACTGATATATAGCAATCTATGTGTTTCCAGATTTAAGTATTAGGAACTATTGTTGGATCACAAAAGGAATCTCATATAGACCCAATACAAGAACTTTATTTTCATTTTTAATTCAAAGGTATTTTATTTTCTTATAAAAAATTTCAACATAAGTTTTTCAAAGTCATATGATCCATATTGTCTTCCTCTCTTCTTCCCTCCTTACATTTTGGAGCTGATAAGCAATTCAATCTGGGTTAAATATGAATTATCACCTATAACATTTTTCCAAGTTATTCAATTTTGTAAGCAAATAATCTTATAGAACCAAAACTCCCAAATATATACCCAAATAAATAAGTCACAAATCATATGTTTTCATCAGCCTTTCTACTTCAACAATTCTTTCTCTGGGGATGGATAGCTTTCTTTTTCTTAAGTCCTCAGAATTATCCTGGATCATTGTTTTGCTGTTAGTAGAAAAGGCTATCACATTTGATCATTCCACAATATTGCAGTTATTGTGTATAATGATTTCTTGGATCTGCTTATTTCACTCTGTATTAGTTGATGTAGATCTTTCCAGCTCTTTCTGAAATCATCCTATTCATCATTCCTTATAGCACAATAGTGTTCTATCACCTCTAGTTTCTATTTCTTTGCTGGCGCAAAAAGAGTAGCTATAAAAATATTTGTACAAAGAGGTCCTTTACCATTTTTTTTATTTCTTTGGGATACTGTCCCAGAAGTGGTTTCACTGGATCAAAAGATGTGCATTCTTTATAATCCTTTGGACATAATTCCAAATTGCCCTCCACAATGATTGGTTCGGATCACAACTCCCACAGCAATGCATTAGTATCTCAATTTTGCCATATCCCTTCCAACATTTATCATTTTCCTTTGCTGTCATATTGGTCATTCTTACAGGTGTGAGCTTGTACTTGTTGTTGTACTTGTACTTGTATGAGTTGTTTTAATTTGCATTTCTCTAATCAATTGGGATTTAGAACATTTTTTTCATATATTTTTTGATAGCTTTTACTTCTTCATGTGAAAACTGCCTATTCATATCCTTTGACCACATATCAACTGGGAAATGACTTGGATTCTTATAAATTTGACTTAGTTCTTCATATATTCAAGAAATGAGATCTTTATCAGAGAGACTTGTTACAAAAATTGTTTTCTAGTTTTTGTTGTTTTCCTTCTAATCTTGGTTGCATTGGTTTTGTCTGTACAAAATTTTTAATTTAATATAATCAAAATGATAATGATTCATTTTACATCTTCTAATGTTCTCTATCTCTCTTGTTTGGTAATAAATTCTTCCATTCTCCATAGATCTGACAGGTAAACTATTTTATGTTCCCCTAATTTATTTATGGTATAATTCTTTAAATCATATACCCATTTTGACTTTATTTTAGTATAGGGTATGAGATACTGGTCTATGCTAATTTCTGTCATGCTATTTTTCAGTTTTCCCAGGAGGTTTTGTTAAATAGTGAGTTCTTATCACAAAATATGGGGTTTCTATGTTTATGAAACCCTAAGTTGCTAAGGTCATTTCCTCCAGTATAGTGTATTATAATCTATTCTATTGGTTTACTATTCTATTTCTTAGCCAATACCTGACTATCTTGATGATTACTGCTTAGATTTTGAGATCTGGTATTGCTATGTTCACTTTCCTTCACATTAATTCCCTTGATATTCTTGATCTTTTGCTTTTTCACATGACAATACAAGAACTTTATGTCAATTCCATCAGAAAATGGAATGATGTGACAAAAGATCAAATGATTCTCCCTATCACTTGCATTATTTAATAGGTTAGCTAGATATTCATGTTTTGGATAAAGTTTGGATTTCTGAGACCCTTCTTAACTATAAGTGTTGGGATTCCAAGGCAGAGAGGGCAGTTTTATATCTTTTAGTTCATTTCATTAACATCAATCAAATGAATGCTGATCACCATTATTTGGAGAAGAGGAAAAAATCTGACTATTTGAATTTTCTGGTTGGTTGGCTTCTGGAGTAATACAAGCTTACTGTGTTAAAAATGGAGTACTTAATTTCCACTGTCCTCTTGGGCTAGTCGTAAATCTGCTTCTGAAACAATCTTGAATCACCACATGCTATACATACACCTTTTATCAGTTCATTGGTCAGTTAGCTCAAGGCTTTCATCAAGTAATCTTAGCTTTCTTAAAGAGGCAATCAATTTAAATGCCCTTAAGCAATATAACTAAAGTTAAAATTGTATTACTAGTGATGGGTTTATAGACCTTCCCTCAGATGATATGAGTAATAATTCAACATAATGTTAACAATGAAATCATGATATGTGTCAGTTGTCCTGTACAATCATGTAATAATGAAATTGTTTTTTCAAGTTTCCATAATTGGCATCATGCCCAAGTTAAACATTAAGGGGGAGCTATGGTCAACCAGAAGCTATTGTGAAGATTGGATTTTTCTCTCCCCTGATTATAACAATGAAGGTATTTAGCTCTTCCTTTATTGGGAAGATTGACTTGTAATCCTCAGTGTATTTTTAGATTTTAATTCCCAAAAGTGTTAACTCAGTATTCAAAGTAGATGTACTCATTTTAATCTACAAAAAAGTAACTAACTACTAAAGGTGCAATCTATCTAATAAAAGGTATAATCTAACCAAAAAAGGTGTGAACACCCATTTTATATATTGAGTGGGCAGTCCTGGAGTGGAGCATCTGCTGTGAAATTTAGGGGAGGTGACACAAGAGTAAAAAGATTCTTAAATAGAGGAAACAGAGGCACACAAGAGATATGGAGAGATAAAAGAACTCTGACTAGGATTTGGACTGGAGGATCAGTCTCTCCAGCTTGGAATGAAGAAGAATCACTTGGAGGAGAGACTGGAAAACAGACACTGGGACTTGGCTATGGAACTCAACCCTGGAGGAATTTGTACAGGAGATCTCAGATTGCTTTCCTTTTAGATGGTCACCATGGTGAATGTAATGTCTGACTTAGTTCCTTACCCTTTCTGGAGTTGTGAATCCCCAAAAAGGCCCATCAACTTGAGACTCTTTTCCATGATTTCCCTAATCCCCCCCCTCTGTCTCTCTCTGTCTCTGTCTCTCTCTCTCTGTGTCTCTCTCTGTCTCTCCTTAATATCTTCTCTCTGTTGTAAATAAACTACCATAAATTACATTTGACTTTAGTAATTCATTTTAGGATTTAGAAATTAAATCCCTGGTGACCACAAATTAATAATATATATTAAGTCCAACCATAACAAAAAAAAATTTTAACACTATGGACAACAATTGACAACAGAACTGGCAAACTTGGTGTGCCAAACTCTATGCATTCATATAAAACACAGAAAGCTCCTTTTTGATAAAGTCAATAATTTCTATAATTGACAGAAAACCAGAATGTTGCTATTGTTTACATGTTCTCTATGCTATTTTTAATGAAAGTAATTACATTCTAATACAAATAAAAAACTCACAGTACACTATAAGCAGCCTATACAATTTTCTTCCCACTAAATGACATTCTGCTTTTCCAAAAGACCCTAAGATCATCTAGACTAAATACTATTCCTTGTTTTAAATTCCCTTAACTAGTCATCTAGACTTGGGACTGCTCTATAGGCAATACCCTAACATTCAAGTGAATCTTTTTCTCACTTCCTCCTATGGTACTACTCTAGGAGCTTGGACTCCTCTAGAATAGAACAAACTTTGGGGCTGTTGAGTAGTCAATCAATCAATAAACATTTATGCTATTTCTTTTTTATTATTTAAAATTTTTTTCTTATTTGGTCAATTTCAAACATTATTCCTTGATTACAAAAATCATATTCTATTCCTCCCTCTTCTCCCCCCACTGTTCCCATAGCAGACATGCAATTCCTTTAGGTATTACATGTGTCCTTAATCTGAAGCACTTTTCATGCTGTTGATGTTTGCACTAGGATGTTCATTTAGGGTCTATATCCATTTAGGGTCTATATACCCAATCATATATTCTTGACCCATGGAATCAAACAGTTGTTTTTCTTCTGTGTTTTTACTCCCACAGTTTTCCTCTGAATGTGGTTGGTTAGTGTTCTTTCTCATAGATCCCTCCAGGTTGTTCATGATCACTGCATTGCCATTAATGGAGAAATCCATTACATCCTATTGTACCACAGCTTGTCAGTCTCTGTGTATAATGTTCTCCTGGTTCTACTCCTTTTGTTCTGTATCACTTCCTGGAGGTTGTATCAGTTCCCATGGAATTCCTCCACTTTATTATTCCTTTCAGCACAATAGTATTCCATTACCAACATATAGCACAATTTGTTCAGGCATTTCCCAATTGAAGGACATCATCTCATTTTCCAATTTTTGGCCACCACAAAGAGCACAGCTATGAATATTCTTGTACAAGTCTTTTTCCTTATTATCTCTTTAGGGTACAGACCCAGCAGTGCTATAGCTGGATCAAAGGGCAGGGAGCCTTTCATCGCCCTTTAGGCATAGTTCCAAATTGACCTCCAGAATGGTTGGATCACTTCACAACTCCACCAACAATGCATTATTATTCCAACTTTGCCACATCCACTCCAGCATTCATTACTTTTTGTTGCTGTCATGATAGCCAATGTCCTAGGTGTGAGCTGATACCTCCGTTGTTTTGATTGGCATCTCTTTGATTATAAGAGATTAAGAACACTTTTTTGTGTGCTTATTAATAGTTTTGATTTCTTTGACTGAAAATTGCCTATTCATGTCCTTTGCCCATTTATCAATTGAAGAATGGATTGATTTTTGTACAATTGATTTAGCTCTTTGTAAATTTCAGTAATTAGACCTTTGTCAGAGGTTTTTGTTATGAAGATTGTTCCCCAATTTGTTTCTTACCTTCTAATTTTGGTTACATTGGTTTTGTTTGTATAAAAACTTTTTACTTGATGTAATCAAAATTATTTATTTTACATTTTGTGACTTTTTCTAAGTTTTGCTTGGTTTTAAAATCTTTCTTTTCCCAAAGGTCTGACATATATACTATCTTGTGTTCACCTAATTTACTTATAGTTTCCTTCTTTATGTTCAAGTCATTCACCCATTCTGAGTTTATCTTGGTGTAGGGTATGAGGTGTTGATCCAAATGTAATCTCTCCCACACTGTCTTCCAATTTTCCCAGCAGTTTTTATGAAATAGTGGATTTTTGTCCCAAAAGCTGGGATCTTTGGGTTTGTCATAGACTGTCTTGTTGAGGTCACATACCCAAAGTTTATTTGACTGATCCTCCTTTCTGTCTCTTAGCCAGTACCATACTGTTTTGATGACCACTGCTTTATAAAATAGTTTGAGATCTGATACTACAAGGCCACTTTATTTTGCATTTTTTTCATTATTTACCTGGATTGCCTTGATCTCTTTTTTTCATTTGAATTAGTTTATTTAGTCCATTTAGAACATTATTCCTTGGTTACAATAATCACATTATTTCCCTACCTCCCCTTCACCCACCCTTAACACAGTCAAGGTGCAAATTCAATGGGTATTACTTGTGTCCTTGATGAGAACCTATTTCCATGTTGTTGATGTTTGCACTAGGATGTTCATTTAGAGTCTACATCACCATATCCCTTCATCCATGTATTCAAGCAGTTGTTTTTCTTCAGTGTTTCTATTCCCACAGTTTTTCTTCTGAATGTTGATAGTGGTTTTTCTCATTGATCCCTCCCAGTTGTTCAGGATCACTGCATTGCCACTAATGGAGAAGTCCATTACATTCTATTGTACCACAGTGTATCAGTCTCTGTGTACAATGTTTTCCTGGTTCTGCTCCTCTCACTCTGCATCAATTCCTGGAGGTTGTTCCAGTCCCCATGGAATTCCTCCACTTTATTATTCCTTTGAGCACAATAGTATTCCATCACCAACATATACCACAATTTGTTCAGCCATTGCTCAATTGAAGGGCATCCCCTCATTTTCCAATTGTTTGCCACCACAAACAGCACAGCTATGAATATTTTTGTACATGTATTTTTCCTTATTATCTCTTTGGGGTACAAACCCAGCATTGTTATGGCTGGATCAAAGGGCAGACAGTATTTTAGCGCCCTTTAGGCATAGTTCCAAATTGCCCTCCAGAATGGTTGGATCAATTCACAACTCCACCAACAATGCATTAATGTCCCTACTTTGCCACATCCACTCCAGCATTCATTACGTTCTGTTGCGGTCATGATAGCCAATGTCCTAGGTATGAGCTGATACCTCAGAGTTGTTTTCATTTGCATTTCTCTGATTATAAGAGATTTAGAACACTTTTTCATGTGTTTATTAACAGTTTTGTTTTCTTTAACTGAAAATTGCCTATCCATGTCCCTTGCCCATTTATCAGTTGGAGAATGGCTTGATTTTTCATACAATTCATTTAGCTCTTTATAAATTTGAGTAAATAGACCTTTGTCAGAGTTTTTTGTTATGATTGTTTCCCAATTTGTTGCTTCCCTTCTAATTTTGGTTTCATTGGTTTTGTTTGTACAAAACCTTTTTAATTGATGTAATCAAAATTATTTATTTTACATTTTGTGATTTTTTTCTAAGTCTTGCTTGGTTTTAAAGTCTTTCCTTTCCTGCAGATCTGACAAGTATACTATTCTGTGTTTGCCTAATTTGCTCATGGTTTCCTTCTTTATATTCAGGTCATTCACCCATTCTGAGTTTATCTTGGTGTAGGGTATAAGGTGTTGATCCAAACCTAATCTCTCCCACACTGTCTTCCAATATTCCCAGCAGTTTATATCAAATTGTGGGTTTTGGTCCCCAAAACTGGGATCTTTGGGCTTATCATAGACTGTCTTGCTGAGATCATTTACCCCAAGTCTATTCCACTGATCCTCCTTTCTGTCTCTTAGCCAGCACCAAATTGTTTTGATAACCACTGCTTTATAGTATAGTTTGAGATCTGGGACTGCAAGTCCTCCTTCCTTTCCACTTTTTTTTTCATGATTTTCCTGGATATTCTTGATCTTTTGTTCTTCTAAATGAACTTCGTTATGATTTTTCTCTAATTCAGTAAAAAAATGTTTTTTGGTAGTTCGATGGGTAGGGCATTAAATAAGTATATAAATTTGGGTAGCATGGTCATTTTTGTTATGTTAGCTCATCCCACTTATGAGCAGTTAATGTTTTTCCAATTATTTAGATCTAGTTTTAATTGTGTGGAAAGTGTTTTGTAGTTGTGTTCATATAGCTCCAGTGTTTGTCTCGGCAGATAGATTCCTAAGTATTTTATATTGTCTAGGGTGATTTTAAATGGAATTTCTTCTTCTAATTCTTGATGCTGAGATCTGATAGATATATATCGAAATGCTGATGATTTATGTGGGTTTATTTTGTATCCTGCAACTTTGCTAAAGTTGTTGATTTTTTCCACTAGCTTTTTAGTTGATTCTCTAGGATTCTTTAAGTACACTATCATATCATTTGCAAAGAGTTATAGCTTGGTCTCCTCATTGCCAATTGTAATGCCTTCAATTGCTTTTTCTTCTCTGATTGCTACTGCTAGAGTTTCTAGTACAATGTTAAATAATAGAGGTGATAATGGGCATCCTTGTTTCACTCCTGATCTTATTGGGAATGCATCGAGTTTATCCCCATTGCAGATGATGTTGACTGATGGTTTTAGATAAATATTGTTTATTATTTTTAGGAAACATCCTTCTATTCCTAAACTTTCTAGTGTTTTCAATAGAAATGAGTGTTGTATTTTGTCAAAGGCTTTTTCTGCATCTATTGAGATAATCACGTTTTTGTTGGTTTCTTGTTGATATGGTCAGTTATGTGGATGGTTTTCCCAATATTGATCTACCCTTGCCTTCCTGGTATAAATCCCACATGATCATAGTGAGGAACCCTCATGATGACTTTCTGGAGTATTTTTGTTAGTATCCTATTTGAGATTTTTGCATCTATGTTCATTAAGGAGAATGGTCTATAGTTTTTCTGTTTTTGATCTTTCTGGCTTTGGAATCAATACCTTATTTGTGTAATAAAAGGAATTTGGTTGAACTCCCTCTCTGCTTATTATGTCAAATAGTTTGTAAAATATTGGGAATAGCTTTGCTTTGAATGTTTGACTGAATTCACTTGTGAATCCATCAGGCCCTGGGGATTTTTTCTTAGGGAGTTTATAGATGGCTTGTTTAATTTCTTTTTCTGATATGGGAATATTTAAGAATTCTATTTCTTCTTCTGTTAATCTAGGCAATTTATATTTTTGTAAATATTCATCCATATCACCTAGCCTGGCATATTTATTGCCATATAAATGGGCAAAATAGTTTTTAATGAACTTAATTTCCTCTTCATTGGAGGTAAGGTCTCCCTTTTCATCTATGATACTGTTAATATGGTTTTCTTCTTTTCTAATAAAAATTAGATTGACCAGCACTTTGTCTTTTTGTTTGTTTTTTCAAAATACTGTCTTCTAGTCTTATTTATTAGTTCAATAGTTCTTTCACTTTGATTTTATTAATTTCTCCCTTAATTTTTAGGATCTCTGGTTTAGTTTTCTTCTGGGTATTTTTAATTTGTTTGCTTTCAGGTTTTTTGATTTGCATGCTAATTCATTGAACTCTGCTCTCCCTAATTTGTTAATAAGTGTACTCAAATATATACATTTCCCTCTGGGTACTGCTTTGGCTGCATCTCATAGATTTTGAAAGGATGTCTCATCATTGTCATTTTTGTCAATGAAATTATTCATTGTTTCTATGATTTGTTCTCTAACTGATTTTAGAGAATCATATTATTTAATTTCCAATTAATTTTTGATTTGGCTCTCTATGTACCCTTACTGATCATTATTTTTATTGCATTATGATCTGAAAATGTTGCATTTATTATTTCTCCTTTTCTGCATTTGTTTGCCATGTTTTTATGACCCAGTACATGGTCAATCTTTGTGAATGTACCATGTGCTGCTGAAAAGAAGGTGTATTCCATTTTGTCCCTATTTATTTTTGTCCATATACCAAGTAACTCTAATTTTTCTAAGATGTCATTCACATCTTTTACTTCTTTATTTTTTTATTCGATTTCTCTAAATTTGACAGTGGTAGGTTCAGGTCTCCCACTAGTATAGTTTTACTATCTAGTTCCTCCTTCAATTCCACTAGTTTCTCCTTTAGAAATTTGGATGCTATACCCTTTGTTGCATACATGTTGATTACTGACATTTCCTCATTGTCTATATTCCTTTTTATAAAGATATATTTAACTTCCCTATCCCTTTTAATCAGATCTATTTTTACTTTGACTTTGTCAGATATCATGATTGCAACTCCTGCCTTCTTTCTATCAGTTGTGGCCCAATAGATTTTGCTCCAACCTTTAATTCTGACCTTGTGAATACTGACCTGCATCAGGTGTGTTTCTTGTAGACAACATATGGTAGGATTTTGGATTCTAATCCACTCTCCTATTTGTTTTCTTTTTATGGATAATTTCATCCCATTCACGTTCAAAGTTATGATTGTCACTTGTGTATTCCCCAGCATTTTGATATCCTCTCCTTGTTCTGTCATTTCTTCTTTTGCTATATCATTTTAAACCTGTGGTTTACTTTTAATCAATCCCTCTAATCCCTTCCCTTAATATGCTTCTCTTTCTGGCCCCTCCCTTTTTGTTCCCTTCTTGTATTTTTAGGGTCTGTTAAGTTCCCTCTCCCCTCTCTTTCCCTCAATTTTTATACTCCCTCCCTCCTACCCCCCTTAGTTTTCCCTTCTCATGTTCCCTGTAGGATAAGATAGAATTCAAGACCCCAATGTATCTAGATTCTCTTCCCTCTCAGAATTGATTTCACTGAGAATAAAGTTCAAGTATTACCTATTAGCACTCTTTTCCTCTCCTTCTTATAAGAATATTCTTCCCTTTCCCTTCCCATGTGTATCTTTGCTTAATAAAAATTATCCAATTTATTTTATTTCATCAAGTATCTCTTGGTGCCATCTTCAATTTCCCCCTTCCTTTTATCTTTTTTTGCATATCATCTTATAGCACTTATTTCCCCAACTTTTTCCTGTGAATAATTTTTCTAATTACTATAATAATGAATATAATTTTTGAGAGTTACAAATAATATTTCCCCATATATTAATATAAATAATTTGATCTAATTGTATCCTTTAATGAAGAAATTTTGATAAAAAACATTTTTCCCTTTTCCCTTTTTTTTCTTATTTACCTTTTCAGGTTTCTGTTGAGCTTTGTGTTTGGATATTAAACTTTCCACTTTGTTCTGGTCTTTTCTTTAAAGATACTTGGAAATCTTCTATTTTGTTGAATGCCCATACTTTCCCCTGTAAGTATATAGTCATTTTTGATGGATAGGTGATCCTTAGTTGTAGACCCAATTCTCTTGCCTTTTTGAATACCACGTTCCAAGTCTTGCAGTCCTTTAGTGTGGAAACTGCCAGGTCTTGTGTGATCCTGATTGGTGCTCCTTATTATCTGAATTATCTTTTTTTGCTTTCTGGTAGAATTTTCTCCTTAGCTTGATAACTCTTGAATTTGGCAATTAAATTCCTGGGAGTTGGCTTTTGAGGATTTAATGTAGAGGGTGTTCTCTGAACTCTTTCAATGTCTATTTTGCCCCCTTGTTCAAGAACCTCAGGGCAGGTTTCTTGGATGATTTCTTGTCGTATGATATCAAGAGTTCTCTTTATTTCTGTCTTTTTGGTAGATCAGTGATTCTCAAATTGTCTCTCCTTGCCCTATTTTCCTGATCTGTCATCTTATCAGTGAAATATTTTATGTTTTCTTTTATTTTGTCAGTCTTTTGACTTTGCTTTATTAATTATTGCTGTTTTTGCAAGATCATTGGCATCTAGTTGCCTAATTCTGTACTTTAAAGCCTGGTTTTCCTTTTCAGTTTGGTCTATCCTGTTTTTTGTGGCTTCTAGCTATTTCTCTAATTGGGAGTTCTTGTTATTTAAACTGTTATTTTCTCTTTGAACTATTTCCCACTTTTCTTGCCAGAAGGTTTACATCTTTTTTTATAATCTCCAATTTAAATTCTTCAAAAGCCGGTGGACAATTTCCATTTTTTGAGAGGGTTTGGTGCATTTATTTGAATTTCATCATCTATTTCTTATAGACTGGGTTTTTCTTCCATAAAAATTTTCCAGGGTCAACCCCTTCTTCTTGTTTCTCTTGGAGGCAGGTTGTTGATCCTGGGTACAGTTTTCCTTCACTGTGGAGGGTTTTCCTTCCCTCTTTAGTCAGAAATCTGAGTGAGATGGGCAGGCTCTCTGTATATGGAGTTAAGGAGCAAAGGTTTTGACAGGGCCAGCTCTCAAATTTCCAGAGATTCTGTTGTTTGCTGCCCTTCTTTGTGTTATCTTCCCAGAAGCACCCACCATCTGTGCTCTTCAGCCTGCTGGGGTTTCAGGTGTAACTGCTCTCAGGGGTAGGTCTTTGCTGGCCTTAGTCAGCTTCCAAGGACATAGAGGTGCCCCTTACTCTAGAGATGCCCCTTGTTCACTTGCTGATTCTGGCATGTGATGATTCTGACTCTGGCTCCATAGGTGGGGTGGGGTAGAGTAGATTGGCTTGTGAAATGCCCAAATCCCACATACCTTCAGTGCTGTTCCCTACTGTAGAGTCCCTTTGTTCTCATGAATTTTTTTTATTTTGGTCTTTTGAGGTAATCTATATCTGTGGGTGCTGAGGAGAGGATGAGTCTTGTGTCTAGACTACTATCATGTTTATCCGGAAGTTTCAATAAACATTTATTAGGCACTTACTATATGCCAGGAAATGAAATAAGCTCAGAATACACAAAAAAGTGGCAAAAGTTTGAACTTTGCCTGCTCCCATACTAATGAGAAAGACAACATATGAATACCTAGAAATACCATATATATGTATTATAAAAATAAATTAACTGAGAGAGAAAGATATCAGCAGTGAGGAGAGGTAGACAGAGAAAGACCTCCTGCAGAAGATTGAGACTTAGCTCAATCTTGAAAGAGTCCAGGAAAATGAAAAAAAAAAGAAGTGAAAAGATAATATTTCAGAAATTGAGGATAATCAGTGAAAAAGTTCTGAGGAGTTCTGAACATCTTGTGAAAGCAATAATAAGTAGATAACTGTTGCTGTACATATTGGAGAGCAAAATATAAGAAAACTAGAAAGGTAAGAATGGGAGGGAAATCCCCCTTTTTATTAGACCCACAGCAGATGAATAATGCACTCTAAGAGCCACAGTCAAGTTGAAGTCTCTTGTTCCTCTATACTAAAGCTTTAGTTCCTTGACTCCTTTCTTCTCACTGGGATTTGTGGGCACATTCTTTTCTCTGTCCAAGAAAAATATGCTGTTGAGTAAATTCTACTCTCATTAGAAAGCTGGTTCTCTTAAACTTTGGACTTGGGACTATTTACAAGTACACCCTTGAGGTTGATCTTACCCAGGAGACTCCCCCTTCTCTAAGGCCAGATAACAATATTATCACACTTGAAGTTCCTTAATAAGGTAATCCACAGAGAAAATATCAGGAATGTGCCTAGAAAGCTGAGAATCAAGAATACACACATGCCTATATTTATTATATCCTTTTCCAAAGCCAGCATTGACCATTGCTTCTTGGTGGAGGAATGGACCTCTAGCTCCCTACTGTATTCTCTGAATATCTTCTTTATAAAACTCTTGAGAACTATAAAATAGAAAAGGGGCCAGATTGCTCCATTGGTTCCTTTTCAAAGGTCAGTATTAAGAGGTGGTAGCTAGGTTGCACAGTGGTTAGAGTGCTGAACCTTGAGTCAAAAAAGTTAAAAAATGGTGCCAGACATTTACTAGCTGTGTGATCCTAGACAAGTCACTTAATTTCAATTGCTGCAATTTCTTCAACTATAAAATGAGCAGGGCAAGGAAATGGTAAACCACTCCAGTAACTGTCAAATGGGATCATGGCAAGTTCAGAATTAGGCACTCCTAAACAACAACAACTAAGATGTAACTATTAGACCAAAAGGTCTACCTCCCAAATTTCAATTCAAATTATTTATCTCGAAGGCAGACCTAAACAATCATGATGTTCCTGTCACAGTAAGGTTACAATGGGAATGCCAAAATCTTCCATGAGGAAGTCCTTTCAAAGTCCCCAGGGTTTACTTACGCTCAGTTCATTAAAGGAACTCCCTTAAGCAACTACTTATAAGGGCAAAAGGAAATCAGTAAAATATTTTGAGTAGCATGCTAAAAAGATAAATCTGTGAATTAAATTGAGGCCAGGGATAATTGTTAAGAATGAGGAATGCTTTTAAATACAGATACAGAAAATAGATGTAGATACAATATAAATATATACAGATATAGGTATATAAAGATTTATAAAATCCCAGACTCCTGGAAGTGACTGTAGTTTCTCTCCCATTTTTTGCACGATAATTCTATTAATTTTCTCTTGTCAGTTATATTTTCTTCATAGAAATGCTGAACATTTCCTCTCAATGCTCTTCCAACTTCAAGGAGCTTCTTTAACATTATAGAAGAATGAAGAATTAATAGCAACCTAACCAGCCACAAGGTCCCTGAAGGTCTTTGCTTATTTTCTAAGGATTATTTAGTTTGCTTACCAGTAATAGTATCAATTGTTGGTGTTTTTCTTGCTTTTTAAACCACATTTTCCTTGTACTTCATTCCAACTAATCTTGTTTTATGTAAGCTTAGATGATCCTTGAAATATATTTCTTCATCACTCCAGCACAATATTTCCAACTATTATTGAAATGTTCTTTAAGGGCAATGCATCTTTTCCATGTTCTTTAGAATAATACCCATGATTAAAAGTTACAGAATCAAAATAGTATCAAAGAATCAGGAATAAAACCCATGCATAGGGTTCAAAATTCAGCACTCATTTGATGGAGGACTTGCCATTGTTGGGATAATTTGGTTGGTGAGTATCAAACATTTAATGTCCACATAATATTATTATACAAAAAATAACCATTAATCTCACTCAAAAAATATTTTTGTCTCAAATAATTCACATAATTTCCTCTATATACAGGACCATGGTAGTGTTTCTAGAGTACTAAATTTGGTCTACTACTTTTATCTCATTTTTATAGTAAGATGTTTGTAGATCCAATGCCATTCCTAGGCAGCTATGTGGAACAATAGATAGACTATTCGGGAAATCAATACAACCTGAGTTCTAATCTGGCTTCATATATTTACTATCTATATGACCCTAGACAAATAATTTAACCTTCCTTGGCCTTGGTTTCCTTAACTATAAAATGAGCATAAAAACAGCTGAAATCTTGAAGGATTATTGTGAGGATCAAATTTTATAAAAATATCTATATCTACACAGATATAGATCTCTCTCATATATATGTATACATATATGAAGTAGGCATATATAAATGCTCATACCTTCCTTTCCCCAATGTATGTATGCATTCATGTGACATGATTTTTAGCTTTTGTTTTTGGTGAATCTTTATGCTATGTCTCATTCTTGGAAATATCAATTTGTGAAACAGTGAAATGCTGTGGAAATCACTATGTATCCTTTGTTATGATACTTGTTCTTATCCCTTGACTTGATTATAAACACTCAGTCTTTCAGAGCCTCTATATCCTATCTCCAAATCTATATTCCTGTTGCCACACTGTGTGCTAGGTACTCATACATTCCATTTTCTGAGATGGGATATATTCCTCTCAAGCACCACAGTCAGAAAAGATGGTCTTCTATACTATTCATTCACTCCACATAAACCCATTATATAAGGCTATGATTTTTCATCATATATTAATGATACCTTTTCATTTCCCTTTGTAGTTAAAAACTTGTTTCCCATATCCCCTATTAGCCCCTCTTTTCCTCTTCAATTATTTTATTATGGTTCTCCACACTTGATGAAAGACTGAAGAAATTGCTATTCCTTTTACTTTTCTCATCTCCCTGTTGTATGAAATTCATTTTCTGCTTCCTTCTAGCTCTTGCCTAACATTTCCCTGATGGAGTAATTTTGCACTGATTATTCCAGGATCCATCCACTCCCCCAAAGGATCGTGATTCACATATAGAGATCTGTGGGATTTAGTCCAGGAAATTATTAATTCAATATTCCCTTCTTTCCGTTTCCTGACTAGTTCAGATCCTCTCAACTCTTAAGACCCTTAGATCCTTTATGATTCATAACAATTATTCTATGTCATTTCTTTTACCTCTCAAAAATTTGTTCCTTCAAACAACAGTATAGAAACAACTGACATGGAATGTATTTCATGGATTAGCCTTTCCTTGATAAATTTGACTTATTTATCCTTCTTGTGTTTTATTAATTTTTGTTTTCATCTGTGAATATTCTGCTCACCTCTGCTTTTATTTTTAATTTTTCAAGAAATAGTTAAATATCTTTTTGTCAAAGTTATATTTTTTAATTTATTACTAAACTCAGTTTTGTAGGATATGCTGTGTTGAGTTTCATATTGATCATCTTTGATTTTTATCATATCTTCTTTCATTTATTTATTCTCTCATAACTACAAAGTGGGATGCTTGCTTATTTGAATAGCTGTTCTTCTAGAGTTGAAGGACTCTTTCCAAGCAGCTTTCATATTTTTTCATTGAACTCTGAAATTTAATTACAAGTGGCACTGGAATTTTGACCATATCCTTCTCTTATACTATAAACCTTCTTTCCAAAGTGATCAGTGAATTCAATTGATCAATACTTGTCTGTATTCTAAAGTTCTCAGTATTTTTCTGATATTTCTTTCATTATAATTTTTCTATGTGTGAATGGTTGTATTTATATGTTTATATTTTAAATTCAACATTTTTTTTTTCCTTAGGAGGAAAACTTATCCATAGGTTATCTCTGAAAAACCTATATTAAATACCAGTCACTTTAGCTCTTTATAAAATTTGTTTGTTTTTTTAATCATTGTCTTTTGTCTTTGTCCTTCCAAAACTTTTTCTATTTCTGTAATTCTGATTTGCAAATCTGTCCTCTTATTCAAAGCCTCTTCTATAGTGGAGATATTCTCCGTCATATATTCTAAATTGCCTTCTCTGTTCTTTTTCTTCCTTCATTATCTTTTGAGAGCCTATATTTCTGGCACTATGGATAGAAGTTTCAGTTTGTCTAACTTTTTGTGATCCGTTTTGGAATTTCCTTGGCAAAGATATTGGAATTGTTTAGCATTTGCTTTCAGGTTCATTTTATAGGTGAGAAAATTGAGGCAAACGAGGATAAGTGACTTGCTTAGACTCACATAGCTAGTAATTTTCTTCAAGTCAAATTTGAATTCAGGATTTCCTGACTTCAGCCCCAGTATCCTATCCACTTTGCCACCTATCTTTACCTTCTGAAAACTATATATGTTTACCTGTGTTCAAGTTGCATCTATCAGAATATAAACTCTTTGAGAGAAGAAAATTAATTTTATCTTTGTATCCCAAAGTTCTAACAGACCTTGTGCCTTGCTCTTACTAGTGTATAATGTATATTTTGTGTATACTAGTGTACAATGGATATTTTTTGTTTTTTTTTATTGAACTAAATTTGATTCAGTAAAGGTTTACCATTAAAAGAACAATTAACATAATTCATAGTACTTGTGCTCCTATTTCTAGTAACAAAATTAATTTTTAATTGAACGATCCTTCAGAGATAAGGACCCTTTTGTAGTACAAAACTGCTTACATTTCATTAATTTTTCAATTATTCAAAGTCCCACTTTTCATTTTCAGCAGGTAATTCATTGAATATTGCAAATGCTAACACCTCTGAGAGAGGAAAATAAATAATGGGCTAAAATAACTTTGAGTAGAAAAAATATTCAGAATAGCTCAATGAATAATGTTTCAACTCATTTTCCCCTGATATGGACATTAGTCATGATATCTTTAGCATTTCTATAGATGAATAATTATATTAGGCTGGAAAAAATATTACCTAATATAAAAACATTTTATTTTTGGTCCAAAATAACAAATTATTATGTGGCGTCATGTTGTGAACTTGGTTACATTTTTTTTTATAATTAAAATTTCCTCTGATATGATGATTTTTTTAAGCTGATGGAAAGTTCATTTTTCAATATGTCATTGAACATCAAAAATATCTTGTTAGCCACTTATGTATTGTATCACTTTGATTTTTTCCACACTTTTTTTGATAAGGACAACTTTGATCAACAAATAGTAAAATTTCTTAAGTATTAGATTTCATTTTTCTTTTTAAAAAAAGAATGCTTTGTTGATTAAAGAACCAAACTCATGCTAATGAGAACCTGATTTATGACAAGACCAATATATCTAAATTTTGGGTTTAATATTTAAAGTCATGAAAACTAAGCCATATGCTGAAAAAATTACTGTAGAACCAGAAAAGAATTGGGAAATGCATATTTTCTATTGGATTTGATTATATTAGGTGAAGAAAACTGATCCACAGTTCATTACTCAATAATAGAGATAAATGTCCATGGAGTCTTCAGCACCAACGTCAGTTGTGTTTCCTATATTAAAGCACAAGAGAGTAATTGGCCAAATCAGAAACTTGAAGGTTTTAAGTAAGCCCAAACAGTGGGGGCAAAGTATTTATTTACTTTTAGAGATTTGTCTGCCTCATGTTATTACATAGCAAGCAAAGGGAACATATTTCATATTCATTACAGACACTCTGAAAGCTTGTATGTGCATTTCTCTATAAGAAAAGTCATTTACTATATACATTCATCAGCCTAACATTTCACCAGCATAACCTCTATACAATATGCTTTATGCATCATCGGAATACATTAGAAAGAGGAGTGTGCAAGACCAAGTTTCATTCTAATAACAATCTGTCTTTTCAAATATATCCCTAAAGTGTTTTTTCTTAGCAATTCAGAACATAGAAAGAATAAAGAATACTAATTTTGCTTCTCATTCTCACCATTTTGCTTACCATCTAAGGACATTCAATTATTTTTAAGTAAGGTATAGTCAACAACTTTTGGTCTCTTTAACATGAGTGAATGAATAGAAATAGCAGATGTGTTCTGATAGCCACAGAGATAAATGTGATTTAAATTATAACCAAACTTTGGAAGGTTTTTCCCAGTTAACTTTGAAAAGGATGCTACTAAAGTCTTTTTCTAACTTTTTTGCTTCAAAAGAGGTAATGGGCTCTTAGAAATAAGTTCCACAATCATATTAGAAAGATTTCAAATATGGCCCTTGTATAAATTGTATTTATATTAGAGTTTTCTAAACATAGTTTTCTAAATACCAGTCTACCTATATATAAGAGCACATTATCACAATAAGGCTAAATATAGGCTAGCACTTTTTGTGAGCAATAGCAGCATTTAAAAACATTTTAATTTAGGTTTAACACTTAATTCATTACTTTTTTCTGGGTTATAAATTGATTATCCCACAAAATATATTTACATATTGTTCATTTTTATAAATGAGTAATCTTATAAAACCAAAATCCAAAACATAAACCCAAATAAACAGGTGAAAAATCATATGCTTTCATCTGCATTCTGACTCCAAGAATTTTTTCTCTAGAGATGGATAGCTTTCTTTGTAATAAGTCCCTCAATATTGTCTTGTATCATTGTACTGCTGAGAGCAGCTAAGTTACTGTGAGCAATGTTTTTCTTTTCTGGTTCTTCTTATTTCACTCTGCCTCAGTCCATGAAGGTCTTTTCAGCCCTTTCTAAAATTGTCCTATTTCTTACAGCATAATAGTATTCTATCACCATCATATACCGCAATTTGTTCAGCCATCCCCCAATCAAGGGACATCCTCTTATTTTTCAAAATTTTGCTACCACAAAGAGCCCAGCTATAAATATTTTTGTATAAGTAGGTCCTTTCCTGCTTTTTTTTTTATCTCTTTGGGATATGGATCTAGTAGTTGTATTATTGGATCAAAGGGTATGCATAACTCCAAATTACCATCCAAAATGATTGGATCAGGACTTCCAGGCTAAGATGGCTTCAGAGTAGAAGCAAGGATCTTCTTCTCACCATTGACTTATATAAATTGCCTCAAATGGACAAAAATTAAAGTCAGATGAGCTCAGGGGCTCCACTGTAGGGCTCAGCTTTGAAGGCAGGCAGAGTTTGGGCATTTCCATTTTAAAAGGTGGTAAAATTACTCCTACCAAAGCACGAGCTGATAAAGCCCGCCCCCACTCCATCTATGGTGTCAGAGTCCGAGAGAAAGTGGGGCAATCTCTAGGTTCTCAGGAGGCTGGCTGAGGACAACACAGACTTACCCCTGAAGGCAGCAAGACTTGGGACGCCAGGAGGCTGAGGAACATGGAGCTTGGGCACAGAGATAGGGCAGAGAGGGGATGACTATAGCAGATGCAGTGGAGACAGAAAAATAGCCTCAGGGCAAAAACTGCTCTGTAGCTAGATACAGAGAGAGCTGCCTACCCTCTTCACTCAGACATCTGGCTGGGAAGGGAAGAAAAACATAAGACAGAAAAGACCACCAACACCCAAGAACTATAATCTACAACTACAAACACACACGCACACACACACACACACACACACAAGAAAAAGCCTCTCAGCCTAGATAACATCTATGGAGAAAAACAGGAGACTGCAGAGGAGACAGCAAAGAGTGACAACCAACCAACCACATCCAAACTAAAAAAAAAAAAAAGAAATTTGGTCACAAGTTTTCAAGGAACTCAAATTTGAATTCAAGAACCAAGTAAGAAAGATAGAAGAAACTTGGCAAGAAAAGTAGGAAATAGTTCAAAAAGAAAATACCATTTTAAGAAACAGAATCTCCCACTTGGAAAATGAAGAATAGATATCACATGAAATGATAAGCAAATTGGCAATCAGAATTGACCTGCTGGAAGCCAAGAAAAGCAAGACTGACCAAACCAAAAAGGAAAATCAAAAGATCATAGCTGAAAAACCCATCTTTAAAGATTAGAATTTCACAAGTAGAAGGTAATTGTTTCACAAGACAGCAAGAATTAAGAAATCAAAGTCAAAAGAATGATAAAATAGAAGGAAATATGAAATATCTCATTAAGAAGATGACAGATCTGCAAAACAGATCTAGGAGAGACAATTTGAGAATCATAGGCCTTCCTTAAAACCTAGAAAAAAACAGGTCTTAACATATTATAAGCAATTATCCAAGAAAACTACCCAAAATAATTGGATCAATTTATAACACCACCTAGTGGTGGTAGTCTCTCAGTGACTGAGAATGACAATTGTCTTTGTGCATTATCATCTATTGATAATGATGTACCCTCATGTGGCTTTGAAGTCCAAAGGCTGAGGCGCACAGTCTGTGGCACATGGGGCCTGGGACGCCAGTTGTTACGGAAGGTGCGGTTGTGGCCTGGTGTCGGCGTTACAAGACGTCTTCGTCGCTCATCTTCAAAGGTGGCGGCGCCATGGTGAATGTGGGCTCGCCAGCTGCTTCTGTCAGAGGCAGCGAGTTCTAGTTGCTTTGGTGTCATGCCAGCCCACTTCAAGTTGGACTTTAGTTCATCCTTGAATCTTCTCTTTGGTCGGCCTTGTTTCCTGAGTCCAGCTGACAGTTCACCCTAGAATACCTGTCTTGGTATTCGCTGTGGGTCCCTGCGGAGGACGTGTCCAGACCATCGTAGCTGGGCTTTGAGGACCAGGACTTCGATGCTGGTGGAGTTGGCTCTGTCGAGGACTTCCTGGTGGGTGATTCGGTCCTGCCATCGGATCCTCATGATTGACCGGAGGGAGCGTTGGTGGAATTGCTCCAGCTGTTTCATGTGCTTCCGGTACAGTGTCCATGTCTCACACCGTACAGGAGCGAGCTGAGGACCACTGCGTTGTATACTTTGAGCTTCATCGCAGTGCTTACACCGCTGTGTTGGAGGACTTTGGAGCGCAGCCGCCCGAGTGCCTGGCTGGCCTTTTGGATCCTGGCATTGATCTCGTGGTCTAGGGACCCGTCGTTGGCGATGGTGCTGCCCAGGTACTTGAAAGTGTTGACGTTGAAAGCTGCGTGCCATCGATTGTAATGCACGGCTGGTTCGTTGGCCTCCCTGGTGCAGGTTGGAACAGCACCTCTGTTTTGCTGAGGCTGATAGTCAGGCCAAACAGTTTTGTTGCGGTGGAGAACCTGTCCACAATGGTTTGGAGATGATTTTCTTGGTGGGCCATGAGAGCACAGTCATCTGCGAAGAGAGCTTCCAGGATGAGTCTCTCTGTTGTCTTTGTTTTTGCAGTCAGGCGGCGAAGGTCAAATAGGGAGCCATCCAGTCGGTATTTGATGTAGACGCCCAGGTCTAGATCCATCACAGCACGTCGTAATACTTGGGTGAAGTATAGGTTGAATAGTCCTGGAGTGAGGACACAGCCTTGTTTCATGCCATTGGAGGTGTTGAAGCAATCGGAAGTCTCTCCACCAGATAGGACTTCCCCTGTCATGTCAACATGAAAGAGCTGGATCAGTTTGATGAATTTTGCTGGGCAGCCGAGCTTGCTGAGGATCACCCACAATGCAGCCCTGTTCACTGTGTCGAATGCCTTCATCAGGTCTATGAAGACAATGTAGAGACTCAGGTTCTGCTCAAGGCATTTTTCCTGCATCTGCCTCACCGTGAAGACACCACCAGAAATGCATTAGTATCCAAATTTTGCCACATCCCCTCCAACATTTATAATTTTCCTTTACTGTCCTATTAGTCAGTGATAATTATGAAGTGGTCCTTCAGAGTTTTAATTTGTATTTCTCTAATCATTAATGGTTCCAAATTTTTTCTTATATAGCTACAGATACATTTGATTTCTTGATCTAATAACTCCCTTTTCATATCCTTTGACCATTTGTCAATGGGAGATGACTTATATTGACAGAAATTCAAATCAGTTCTCTATATCTCTGAGAAATGAGGCCTTTATCAAAAAAAATTGTAAATTTTACATCCTAGTTTGTTGTTACATTTCTAATCTTGATGGCATTGGTTTTGTTAATAAGACCTTTCTAATTTAATGTAATCAAAATTATTCATTTCATATCTTATACTAATTTGTAATATTAATCTCCATCATATTTCCCTCTTTTTCTTGCTCTTTCTATATTCTTTCACTGTCCTTCCTCACAGGTGTTTATTTTTAACCTCTGCTTCCCCATGTCACAAACTCTTCTATTTGCCACCCTCCTGCATATTACTTCCCTCCTTCTTCCTTACAGGGCAAGCTAGATTTGTATACCCAACTGATTATGGATGCTATTTCCTCTCTGAGGGAATTCCAATGAGAGTAAGGATTAAGCATTGCATGTTATAACCCTCATTCTCCTCTCAACTTCAATAGCTTTTACAAGCCTGATTAAGTGAAATAATTTACCTTATTCTACTTCTCCCTTCCCTCTTCTTTCACTCTTTGATTTTTTATAACATTGCATCATAGTCCACTTATTCCCATATCCTTTGTCTACGTAAATGATAAGATATACTCAATTTTGCTGGTTAAATGAATATTGGTTGTACAACACAACTCTTCCTTTCTGGAATATCATACTCCATGCTCTCCAGTGTTTTAATATAGAAGATGCTATGTCCTGTATAATCCTGATTCTGCCTCCATGATATTTGAAATGTTTTTCTCTGGACACTTGTACCATTTCCTCTTTGGATTGAGAGCTCTGGAACTTGGCTTTAATATTCTTGGGAATTTTCTTTTGGGGACCTCTTTCAGGAGGTGACCAGTGGATTCTTTCATTTTCTACTTTACTCTCTGGTTCAAGAAAGTCAGGGCAACTTTCTTTGATAATTCTTTATTATGTGATATTTAGACTTTTTAATCATATTTTTAAAATAATGCAATAATTCTTAAATGATCGATTCTGGATCCATTTCCCACGTGAATTGTTTTTTTCTATGAGGTGTTTCTTATTTTCCATTTTTAAAAATTTATTTTATTGTGTCCTGATATCTCATGAAGTCATTAGTTTCTCCTTATCCAAATTCTAATTTTTGAGGAATTATTTTTTCAGTAAAATTTTAACCTTCCTTTTTCATTTGGCCAGTTCTGCTTTTAAAAGAATTCTCTTCAGGGGATTTTTGTACCTTCTTTATTATTTTGTCAATTTGGATTTTTAAGATGTTATTTTCTTCTCTCATCACTTTCATTCCTTTTCCCCATTTTTCCTTTGGCCTTTATTACTTGATTTTTAAATCCTTTTGTGTTTTTAGTAGATCATGAAAATTATTAACATTTCTCTTGGAAGTTTTTCATGTAGCTGCTTTGAACTTATTGCTACTTCTGAGTTTGTGCCTTGCTCTACCTTGACTCCATAATAATTTGTTTATATTTAGGGTTTTTTTTTTAATGTTTCATTATTTTCCTAGCCTTTTCTTGACTTTTATTTTTATCTTAAAGGTGAACTTTTCTCCAGAGTAAACAGGGAACTCTCTTGAATTTTAGTCCTTTCTTGCCGCTATCCTCATATGCATTTCTTGGTGTCTGAAAATTTAAGATAGTCTGATGGCTTGTGGGCTGAGAGCTCTGGAAACTACCTCCTATTATCAATTCAGTCTCCCTAAGGGACATCTATTGGTTTTCAAGGCCAGGCATATTGTCAGGGATCACAGCCTCAGCATGGGCTTACACTGGTATTTAGGGTATCACTATGGGCCTCATAGTCTGCCTTTTGATGGCACTCGGGACTACACCAGAAGGCTCACCATGGCTCTTACCTCAGTTTGCACTGGTCAGGTGACTGGAGTCTTCTACAGTGGTTCAGGACTTTGAGGGGTGAGTGTATTGGTGCTCTTCTGTTGGCTTAGGCAGGATCTTCAGTCTCACTGCTGGCTTGAGCCTGGCATCAGAACCTCAAGTAGCTTGAGAGAGGGAGGAATTTCACTCTTGTCCTGTACTATAGTGCATTGTTACAAGCTGTTCTCTCCTCACACCCCAGTGAATGAGACTTTTTCTCCTTGCCTTCCAAGTTGTATTTTGCAGGAAACATCCTTTTGCTGGTTCTTCCACAATAGTATTCATTTTGACATTTATTTTAATGTAGATTGGAGAGGTTTTTCCGAGATTCTAGTTTTCCATCCTTATTTTCCTCAACATTTATCCTCTTTCTCTTTTGATTTTATCCCTTGCCAGAAGCCTAATTTACTTCTGATTACTGCCTTCCTAGTCCGTACACAATTCTAATTGTCTATCCTTTATCTTATATTTTGTCCTCCTATTGCTCTATCATTTAACAAGACATATACTCTATTAGATGTATATGATATTTCTACTTTAACCATGAAGAGAGATCACACTAGTCACCCTCTGTCTTATCTTCCTCTCTGCTGTAACAGTTCTTCCATTTATGCTTCCTTTATAAGAGACAATTTGGTCAATTTCATTTCTTCCCTAGCCAGTTTTATTTTTTTAGGATCATCCCATCATACATAATCAACTCATCCCCAATCCTTTTACCTATGTATATTCTTCAAACTACCCTAGTAATGATACTATTCATAAAAATTACAAATATTATTTTCCCATATAAATAGTCCAACCTTATTAAGCTCTTCTAATTGGTTGTTCATGTTTGCCTTTCTATATTTCTCATAATTCTTATAAGTAAAATTTTCTATTGAGTTCTTGCCTTTTCCTCATGAATACCTGAACATTCTTTGGTTCATTACACACACACACACACACACACACACACACACACACACACACACACATATTTTTCCATTTCAGGATTATACTCAACTTTGCTAGGTAGGCTATAATTGATTGCAAATCCAGCTCTTTCTTTTCAGAATATCATATTCCATTCCCTTTGGTTTTTGAATGTAGAAGCCAATAAATCTTGTATGTTCTGA
Source organism: Monodelphis domestica (assembly GCF_027887165.1). NCBI lineage: Eukaryota > Metazoa > Chordata > Mammalia > Didelphimorphia > Didelphidae > Monodelphis > Monodelphis domestica. The sequence continues at coordinate 247,944,367 of NC_077234.1, forward strand.
CTACAGTTCTACAATATTTAAATTGTTCCTTTCTTGATGCTTGTTATATTTTCTCCTTTGACTAGGCCCTTTGAAACTTAGCAATAATGCTCCTAAAAGTTTTGATTTTTAAATTTCTTTCAGGTGGAGATAAGTAGATTTTTTCAATTTCTATTTTACCCCCTACTTCTAGAATGCCGTGGTAATTTTCCTTAATTTCTTGAAGTATAGTGTCTAGAATATTTTTTTAATCATATCTGTCAGGTAGTCCAACAGTTCTGATAGAATTTCTTCTTGATCTATTTACTGGGTCAATTGTTTTTCTAATGAGATGCTTCATATTCTCTTCTATATTTTCATTCTTTTGATTTTGTTTTATTTCTTGAAGCCTTATGAAGTTGTTAATTTCCCTTTGCTCTAGTCTAGTTTTTATGGAGTTATTGTCTTCATTAAACTTTTGGATCTCTTTTTCCATTTGATTCATTTACTTTTTATAATTTCCTTGCATTACTCATTTCTTTTTCCAATTTTCCTCAATATATCTTATTTGATTTTTAAATTCCTTTTGAAACTTTTCCAAAAACTCTTTTTTAATCTCATAATCATTTTATATTTTTACTTGAAGCTTTACAAGATGCTATTTTATCTTCCTCTGAATCTGAACCCTGATCTTCTCTATCAGTAGGTAGCTAACTATAGTTGGAATCTTTCTTTAATTGTTACTTATTTTATAAAAGGCCTATTTCCTGACTGTTAACTTTATATGAGGATCAGGCTCTGCTCCCTAGGTAAAAGGAATTATGCTACTCTTTTCTGATCTATTTGGGGACCTTTGATTTCTTGGTTCTTCCAAAGATCTGTAATCCAAAGCCAGGTATGATCACTTTTCCTCTGGCTCATACCTTGTTCTATGTGTTTCACTCTTACTCCCTACAGTCCCTCAAAAAATCACAAGTTCTACTTCCATCCTCTGTCCTAGAACAGAAATCAAGGATTCCACTTGAGAGAACACAAACAGCAGGTTTACTGCCCTTCCAAAACTATGCTGACTGATGTGAGCTCACTCCTCTCTACCACACAGTCACAGCTTGGGACTACTTCTGGTCAATCAATCTAGGCCATTGATCTAGTGGAGGGCCCAGTAATCTGTGGGGAAATTTGGTTAATTCAATTCGTTTCCTGCCCTATTTTGCCATTTTCCCACCAAACCTTTTTCACTTAGAGAGGATCTATAACCTCTATCAAAGGGGGGTAAATATGTTGATAACTAATAATGAAACCATAAATACTTCAAGAGTTAAATAAGTTTTCTAGACCTACCATGGAAATTTATAGTCCTTTTTCTCTCTTACATTTACATATTCTATTTTGTAGTTTAGTCATTTACATATGAATATATATATGTATACACACACATAACTTATTTTCCCTACTAAGCCTATTGAGGACAAGAACTATATCTTCTTTAGCTTTTATTTCTCAGCACCTTGCACAAACCAGGTACTCAACATTTCTAAATTGATGACTAAATATAATTTCATCATTTACCATCTTCCCATTTCTCCATGGTTATGGAATGTGAGTTCTTTAGGGGTTAAGGACAATTTTTCCGCATTCTAATTTCTTAGATTATGCTGATTTGAAACAACTGAGTAATAACTATATCTTCTGAAGTTAAGAATTCATTTTATTCCCAAAGTGTATGCTTAGGGACAAAGCCAAAGTACATGTCTGACTTCTCTGGGACATATTCTCTAATCACTCTTTTTTTCCTAGAAGGATATTTGTCTAGTCAATAAATGACACAGGATGAAAGAGAGTCACAGACTAACATACTAGGCATGCAAATACAACAAAAACACAGACTAGGCATACAAATAAAATAAACCATTCCTTCCTTCAAGGACATTATACCATTGATGGGGGGAAGTGATACATAAAGAACTGTAGCAACATGGTCTGGTCCAAATCAAATTAATGAAGCTTGCCAATTGGATCTGGGGTACCAAGGGGACAGAATCCATATTTGGAGTAGAGGAGAAGAGAGAATGATAATCAGAACGTAGGTAACATGGACAGTACATGACCAGCAAATGAAAAAGTGAGGAATAAGAGCTGTAATGGAGCTTGGGGAATATCTACTTCAATTCACTCATTAATTGGCAAGGTTATTGAGATCCAGAGAGGTTAATAAACTTACCCAAGATCACATATATAGTAAATAGGAGAGTCAGGATTCACTACCATATGTTTTGAAACCAAACCAGTCTTAACAAAAACAGCAAAAACTCTACCACGCTGCTTACTATATACATAGTACATATGTTCAAACATATATTTATATGTTTATATATGTGCACATTTGTATACACATTTGGAAAATTTGAAGGAAAATAAGTTTAGGCTTTATTTTTCTTTATATCTATTTGGACAAGGAGACAATTTCATTCATCATTTAACAGATTACATAATATTGTATTCACTGTTCCTCTTTATTTTGTCATCTTCAAGAAACTATATCTGTATAAATCAATTCAAGTTAAACGGCTTTAAGATTCCTTCTATATATTACAGTAGATTGATTATTTCTCATACAGAGACTAATTTGGAAGATCTGACTATTCAGAAATCCATGCAAATTTCTCTACATTGCTTAAAGTACAACATAGAAAACTCTCTTCTCCCATTTTTAGGACCTACTAAAATATAAAGGACTTTATCTCTAAAATCCTTTTTTTCTGGTTGAATTTGTTAAGCAGTGTTCTGTGATTGAAAGCCATAGAATACAGAAAAATGAGGTAGACCTTAGAAAAGATCCAGAAAAATAAGATTATTATATGGATAAGGACACAGGCCACTAGTGTTACTGAAATGGTTGTTGAAAAGAAAGATTTTTTAGTCATCTTATTTAATATTTATTCATTAATAATATGAAGGAGCAGAGTTTTAATTATCATTGGAAATGATGAAGGAGAAACTCTGTTTCTATGTTTTTAAGACTGAAAACTGAATGGGAAAACAAATTTCAGCAGAAGTCAAAGAATTGTGAAATGGATGTGTAAAAAACAAATGTGCTTTACCACCTGAGGCAAAATATCTGGGACTTTCCCATTTCTGAACTGGGGAAAGAATATTAAGTACATTATTTCTGTCTATTCTGTAGGAAAAAACAAAATCCTCTTCTACTAGGACTTTAGGGGGCTTTCCTTGTTAAAGAAATGGACATATTTGGATTCCTCCATTCACATAAACCTACTTGGCAGTTTCAGTGCTGTAAGTAAGCAAAAAGTGACACATACTGGTTTTCCCATTCACCCATAAACAACAAACTTAACAGTAATTGATTTTTGTTTGAGACAAAAGAGAAGTCTTCCAAAGGAAATTTTTCAGTCCCAGTTGATTCTGCTAGGGGCAACTATTCTTACAATAATGTCCTGCAGTAATTAGGCTTTGCTATTTCATGTGCTAAAAGCTTACATACCTAGTTTTGAAGAAGATACTTTGTGAGGATGTTTCCATTTAAAAGGAAGGGAAATGATAGCAGTAGAGCACAAGGAAAGCAGCTGCCAAACGCTTGATGACTATTTGGTTCAGAATGAAAATGGAAGTTATTCTCTCTCACTAGCTGCCCCAAATGTTAATTGAGTAAAATGTGTTTGATGGTACAGCAAAAAGAGGACTCACTCTGTATAGAAGACCAAGAATCAAATCCCGGTCTTTGATATTTAGGAACTGCACAGCCTTGAGCAAGCCATTTAACTTCCCTCTGCCTCATATTACTCATCCATAAAAGGACAATGATTGGTTAGTTGATTTCTTTGTCCACCTCCAGATCCATTATCTTATGAAATTCAGAAAATATTGGGGAAAACTGGAACATGTAACTGCCTAGATTTAATTAAATTCAACAATTATTGTCTATTACATACAATGAACTGGGCTATATTTAAAAGGTTACAGGGATGAGAAGAAAACAGGCCTTCCCCTAAAGGACATTACATTCTTCCAGTTTCATTTTTTTTCATATTCTATCAATTTATCAATTCAAATGAAAAATTAATGAAATAGAAATAGGGAAGGGGAAAGGAAGAGAGACAGACAAAGATAGAGAGACCGAGACAGAGACAGAGAAATGGAATGGATTGATGATTGATGGATTGGTAAATATATGGATGGTTATATGAGTATGCTGAAACCAGTTCCTATTATGTAAGAATATCTATACCTGCAAAATTGGCACAATTCAAGGATTGATTTATTGTTTACTGATTTCTAGACTTAAGAAATCGATACAGACTATATTAATAATACAGATTAAAGTCATTAATTAAAATTTAAATTTAATTAAATAAATTAATTGATAAATTAATTAATAATTACAATTAAAATTAATAAATAAATTTAAAAAATTAATTAATTAAAAAAATAACTAAATAAATTAAAGTTTACTTTCCATCCCCTAAAAACATGTTGTTAAACATTTAGCAGAAAATCTTTGTAAAGATGATGGATCTAGATTAATTTCTGCTAGATAGCTGGGTGGGGCAATGAATAAAGCATTTTCCCTAGACTCAGGCAGAGCTGAATTCAAATCTAATTTCAGACAATATTCAATCTGAGTGTGACCCTGGGTAAATTACTTAAAAGTCTGCTTGTCTGAGTTTCTTCATCTATAACGGAATAATAAATAGCACCTGCATATCAGAGATTCTTGTGAGGATCAAATGAGAGATTTGTAAATGCTATGCAAATGGTGCTGTCGTTGTCCAATGAATCTTTTGTGATGCCATTTGGAATTTTATTGGCAAAGGTACTAATGTGGTTTGCCATTTTCTTCTCCAGCTCATTTTACAGATGAGGAAATTGAGGCAGAAAGAGTTTAAATGACTTTTCCAGGGCCATACAGTTAGTATGTGTCTGAGACCAGATTTGAACTCAGAAAAAAATGAGTCTTCTTGATTCAAGGCCTAGGAATCTGTTTGCTTCATGACCTAGCTGCCCCTTTAATGTTTACATTGATGATACATAAATTTATTTGCATGTAAGTATAAAATATGTGCAGGTTTTCTAAAAAGTTCTAAGCTTTAAAATATATCATTTAAAAGATATTGGTATTTTAAAAAATAATTAGCCAGAACATTTGTGTCACCAAAAATACAGCATTATTCATGTCAAATGTAGTACATTTATCAAGCTGCAAGTCTACTTTCAAGGGAATTTGTCATTAAATCTCTTAACATCAATATTAAATCAAAACTTTTGAACATAATTTAATGTTCAGCAATGAAAATGAGGTAGCTGAACTTTGATTAAAATTAGAAACAGCTTTGCTAAAATTTTCCACTTCACCCATAAGAATCTAATTTATTAAGACAGAAAGAAATGAGAATTGAGTATATTTTAGAATCTAAAAACCTCCTGCTTATCTAAGAAATATTCATGAACTTGGAGAGAAGGGGGGAAAGACATGTCTGAAACTGTTGTTATCATTGTTGTTGTTTTAATTATCATTTGTAGAGCAAAGTAGAAATGATTTCAAAGTGTTTTTTTTTTTTTTTTGGCAAGCATCTCATAAAGTGGCATAGAGAGATTTTTTTCCGCTTTCTAGTTTTTTCTTAAACATCAGTAATAAAAAATAGTCATTTAAATGAAACTTCCTTACTTCATCAATACTGTATAATTTATTAGGGTAAAATAAATGTAGGAAGGGGAAATCCTTGGAAATAATAATCAATGGAGAGAAGATTATGTAGTATAATTTGAAAGATATTAGGAAGAGACTCTTCCAGATGTTTCTTTTTTCCATCTCCCCACTCTCCACCAAGTGCTTGAGGCAGAATGGAAGGCCTCAAAAAGATGTGGAGTAACCCACAAAAAAGCCCACAATGTAGTTTTGTGTGTGTGTGTGTGTGTGTGCACAGCAGTTCTAAAATCTCCTTCTCTCTGTCACTCCACTCTTAGAAGTGATTTTAAATATATAGAAAGAAATAAAAACACAAGGAAATATCATACCTAGGGATCCCCCTTTTACCTAGACTCTTTCTCTCGGTGTGGTCAAATTGCCAGTTTGATTGAAGGATTCATGCAGTGGACCTGAATTCAACCAGGACACACAGATCCCTATATGCTTCTGGAATTTTAAATGTACAGACATGTGCCCATTACCCTGGTGCCTATTCAAAGACCCTCTATGCTCCAAATCTGTGAACATGTAAAACTTGACAGTTGTCTTTGTCTATTCTCCTCTCATTGTTTGTTCATTTCAGGGTGTTCAGGAGGAACAGCTCTTTTCCCAACCTTGACAGTTTTTCTTTTTGGCCTTCAATTATGCCTCAATTCTTTTATAAATAGTCATTCACTTGGGCTATTATGACTTGATTATTCACATAGAATACCAGTAATTCTACAGAGAAGTGACGCTCTTCTCTTAGGAGCTCTTCTTAGCTTAGGACTATTTCTGGATTCCCAGAGGTTATGCTACAGTCAGGGAGGCAATGGTAGGACCTATCATCCTGTAAAGGCTTCAAATATGGTCCTGGTAAAATCAAAATATCTAGTGTCCCAGAACCAGTCTACTGACATCCCTACAGGCTTATCACCACGTTTTCAATGGGGTCCTGATATTTGCAGCCATGGGAATTCTTAAACACAGTTTGCCAAATTATAGAGGGGTTAAGATTTGTATTAGAGCAGAGAATCATTATTTAGCATCATTTTGTGAACGAATTAATCATTTATTTAGCTCACTAGCTGAGAGCAGATTTGCAGAGAGGTGGGAGGGTTAGTAGTGGAGGAAAGTGGAGTGGTTGCTGAAATGGAGATAATTTGGGGGGAAAGGAGAGAGTCCTTCATTATTCATAGCAAACAAAGAGAGCACAAAGTGTCCAGCACATTGTCAAATCTTGTCATTTCTACTTTTACAACATCTTTGGAAATGCTCCTTTCTCTTCTTTTATACAACTACAACCTAAAGTCTATTCCCCGTCTAATTCAATCTTACTCAGTTGTCAAGGTGATTTTTAAAAATGTAGTTCTTCTTATGTCATCCTTACTCCTTTTAGGGTATTCCAGTGACTTCCTATCTATTGTAAATTCAACTATATAATTCTATCTCGCATGTAAAGATCTTCCTTTCTTAATGTTATACCTTTTTTTTCCCTCCATCTATATACATTGTCTATTTAGACTTCTTGGACATGACACTCCATCTCCCCTCTGCCCTTACTGCCTATGCATCCTCATATGCACCTTTCTTTAGCTTCCAAGATTGAACTAAAATCCCATGTTCTTCAGGAAATTCTATTGTGGGCTACCAGCTGGTATCTTCCCCTTACAGATGACCCTTATCTATTCTTTCAAGAAATTCTATCTACCTGGTTAGTTACATATTTATGCTTCCCTTAGAACATTAGCTCCTTATGGGCAGGGACCATGCTTTTATCTTTTTTTGGATTCTCAGGGCTTAAGATATAATGTCTACCACAAAGTATGTCTTTAATATATGTTTGTTGAATGAGAAATGCTAAGCAATTAATAAATACTTGTTGAACTACCAACACACACATATATATATATATATATATATATATATATATATATATATATATATATATATATATAGAGAGAGAGAGAGAGAGAGAGAGAGAGAGAAAGAGAAAGAGAGAGAGAGAGAGAGAGAAAATGACATATTCAGAGAAATAGAAGGTAAGTAGGGGAACTATTACTATGAAAACTTTGCTTCTCAAAGTTGCCTTTAAGCTCATATCAGGTAAGATTGTCGTAGGATATAATCAAAAAAGGTGACTCACCAAATTGAATAGAAGTTAATCCAGAACTAATTGCATAACAATTTTATTTCTCTTTATTTCAAATTTTATAGGTTTTATATTTGATGGAAAAGTGAATCTATAATTCTACATGGCTTTCTTTTTTTTTGAAATTAATTTTATTTTATTTTTATTTGAATTAATTAATCTAAGTGGCTTTCTCTCCAATCATAAATCTATTTAGTGACAAAACCAGAAAAACAATAAAAATTTACTGTAACATAAATTGTTAGTTGCCTTAAAGCCACTATTCCTAGAGTCAAATGGGAAGGGTGGGGACAATGACAACAACAACACTTTTGAATCAATTTCACTGGAAAAGGTTTGATATTCAAGATATATAAACAATTAACATAAGTGTATATAACTATGTATTTTTATAAAATCAAAAGCCAGTCATCCAAAAAGTAGTCATACATAATTATGTAAAAATTTGCTAACTCTTAAAAGCCATCTCATAGGGCACTCCAAATCGTTAAAGAGAGAAATGTAATTTGACATAACTCTGAGGTATTAGTTCCCACCTTGCAAACGAACAAATTGATATTTAAAAAAAAAAAAGATTGGAAAAATCAGTGTTGGAAGGTTGTGAAAAGGGAGACTCTGTAGTTCGTTGTTGGTAAAACTGTGAATAAGCACAGCTAATTTGGAAAATAATTTGGCATTTGGCAAAGTAACTAAAATGTCTAGAGATTTCATCACCAGTTGTATTTACCAAGGAGAGTAAAGATAAGAAGAAAATTCCTATATACATCAAAATAATTGCAGCAGCACTTTTTTTGTGAGGTTAAAGAATTGGAAAGAGTAAAAACCCATTAATTGGAGAATGACTAGACAAATTATGGTCTACTAATATAATGGCATATTACTTCTGTGAAAAATCTACACGAACAAATACAGATAAAAATAGTCAAGAAAACAAAATGCACGAAGACAAAAACATCATAAACAAAAAGAAAAATATATTTTAAAAATGCACACCTAGCAGATTAACCAATATGACAGCAAAGGAAAATAATAAATGTTGGAGGGGATGTGGCAAAGTTGGGACATTAATGCATTGCTGGTGAAGTTGTGATTGATCCAACCATTCTTGAAGGCAATTTAGAATTATGCCCAAAGGGCTTTAAAAGAATGCCTACCTTTTGATTCAGCAATACCAATACTGAATTTGTATTCCAAAGAAATAATAATGAAAAATGTTTGTACAAAAATTTCATAGCTGCGCTCTCTGTGGTGGCAAAAAAATTGGAAAACGGGGGGATTCCCATCAATTGGGGAATGGCTGAACAAATTGTGGTATATGTTGGTGATGGAATAATGTGCTGTAAGGAATGGGGAAATGCTTGATTTCTATATGAACTAGAAAGACCTCCATGAACTGATGTGGAGTGAAATGAGCAGAATCAGGAGAACATTGTACACAGAGACTGAAACATTGTGGCATGGTCAAATGTAACTGACTTTGCTACTAATAGTAATATACTGATCCATGGCAATCTCAAGGTACTTATGAGAAAGAATGCTATCCATATGGAGAAAAAGAACTGTAGGAGTAGAAACACAGAAGAAAAACATGTGACATCACTTGTTTATATGGGTATAGGATGTGGGGTTTTGGTTTTTAAAAGATCACACTATTACAAAAAAGAAAAATATGAAAATAGGTATTTAGTGATAATACATGTATTACAGATGGGATTGTTTGTTGACTCAGGGAGGGGAGAGGGAAAAGGGTGGGACAGAACATGAATCATGTAACCTTGGAAAAATACTTAAAAATAAATAGACAAAAAAGGTGAATGTAGCAAAATTACAAAGAGTAAGCATGTCTTGAAAAAATATGAGAAAACATTACAAACCTACTCTTTTGCAGTATTATACATTGCATATGTTTTTCAGATTTTCAATGTATTAATTGGTTGTTCTCATTAGTTCTTCTTTTTCTTTAAAAATATTATTGTTATTTGGAAATGCATTCTGGGATGCAGAGAAAGAAGAATGCTGGAGGAAATGATTATGATATTAACAAAATCAAAATGCATCAACAAGACATTTAAATTCACTGTTTTAATGACAAAAGATTTGGAGGATATAACTGGCCTTTCCCCTTCCTCAATAATTCAGGACCTTAAAGATAATGAACAAAAAGACTTGTGCATGGCCAAACTGACTGAACAAAATTATACAATATTGCTTTGAAAAAAAAGGGGAACTTTGGGCAATTTCAGTTGATGTTAAGTTTGAACTGTTCAAACACATTCCCATTAACAATGGCATTTACAAATTAAGAACATAATTCTTAACATTAACTCTAAAGATAAAGACCCACAATCATTCTTGGAAATACAATAAAATCATGTTACAAAAGACTCTAAAATCATGGAAATGGGAAATGGAATGTTGTATATGAGAAACAAAATGATTCATAACAATATAGAATGTGAGGAGAATTATGGCCAATAAATCTGGAAAAATAAGTTAGAGGCCGATTATGAAGGGCTTTAAAAGACAAATAGGAATCTCTTTCTTTGTGGTCCTCTTCTGAAAACAAAGAATCAAGAACAACAACAAAAATGACAGTCTCCAAAAATAATTCACGTTCTCCCCACTTCCTAGAACACCAACTTCCTTCAAAACTCAACTCAAGTACCACTAACTACAAACAGTAAGCCTGTCCTGATACTCTCATCTCAGTTTTTTTATGACTTCTATTCTAGAAATTAATTTTATATATTTTTAAAATTTGTGTGTGTGTGTTCATGTGTGTATGTGTTGTTTTCCCTTTGTTTTAATGCTAATTCTTTGGGAATAGTTTTTTATCATTTTATCCTCAGAATATAGTATTAAGCCTGAACCACAGTAGGTATTTAATAAATGCTTATTGAATATATGAATGAATCATTGAAATATTTCCATAAATCACTTTAGATGGTGGAATTCTCTATCCTTGTCAAGATGTAGAGAAACAGAAAGAAAAAATCTATTCAAGATTACAAACATTTACATGGCATTTTGTTGTTGTTCTTAGAGATTGTGCTACACAGAGACCAAGTTTAATACACAGGAGATTCTTAGCCAAAGGAAGCTGAATGTGGACTACAGAAACCAGAGCATACCAGGTGAACTCAAATAGTGTGAATTAAAAGATGATATGTGTTAGCAGTGCAAGTAAATTAAATGTGAAACTCAGTTCAGGCTTGATGCTCATCTACACAGGCAAACATAATGTAACCCTGACATTCTCTTAATAGAAAATGCATCCAGATGTAATACCAAGGTCATCTTAACTTAATTGCCTATGATTTCAATCAGTAATTTATCAAATATGAATACTCTTTGGAGAGAGAATGAATAAAAATTTTCAGATTGTATTTTAGATAGTAAAATGTAGCACCAATGTCCTTGTCAAAGGAGTGGGTAAGCCAATCCATGAGATTAAGTGTGCTGAAATGTCATGTGTTAAAAATGCTTAAAGAAAACATTTGAATGCAGATTGATTCATAATGGCTTGGTGCTTTTATTGCTCTTTAGTCTAGGTCATTGTCTTCGTAATAACGACTGCTACACAGAAACATTTTTTCTTCCCTTTGCCTTCTTATGCCTCTTCCTCCTCCTGTACCATCTTTGAAGCTTGTCCCGTGCCAGCAGGCAACACTGCTCATAAGGCCCACAGATATCACCAGTGGTGGTTAGAAAACATTATGAATGAGACAGAGAGAAATATGGATTCTCTACAGAAGCACTCAGCACAATATTCCAGATTCCACTTTAAACAGTGGTGCTGGAAGCCTCTATAACTCTTCCTTCACTGTCATGAATAATAACCATTCCACATGCTGCTCCACTTTATACCTCCATGTACTATTTTCCTCTTTCTATGCAATAGCTAATATAGTGAAAGACAAAAGTTCTTTACAGCTTAGGCAGTGTGGTTCAGCAAAGTACGACTGAGGGGTCCAAATTCAGGTGGTTGTCTATTTTTGTAGACACAGCAGAATTAAAAATTGTTGTTTACATTTTAAAATTAAGTCTTACCCTATGTAAAAATGTAAAAAATATTTTAGTACCTAGGATATATAAAAAAAGCAGGCTGGATTTGACGTTCAGTTTGAAGTTGATAATTCTTCTAGAACATTTGGTGGAATAAGATGAAATTCATTAGATAAATTCATTAGCCTTTTTACTTGCCTACAAAACAAAAATGTCTACACAAATACAAGATAGTGATAGTGAAAGAATAGTTAGACAGTAGTTTGTCTGAAAAAGATCTTGGGGTTTTAGTGGATTGCCAGCTAAATGTACTGGCAAACTCACCTTACCCAGTATAATTTTGTACTTCATTAAGAGAAGCATAGCTTGAATGACTTAGCTATTCATAGCAATACAATGATCCAAGAAAATTCCAAAGGACTCATAAAGAAAAGTGCCCTCCACTTCTAGAGAAAGAACTGAAGGAGTCTGAAAGCAGATTAAAGTATATTATTTTTCACTTTATTTTTTTTTCATGAGAATTTTAATGTATCTTTTCCCTACATGAACAATATGGAAATATTTTTGCATGACTGTGAATATATTAGATATATCAAATTGTTGATTGTTTTAGGGATGCTGGAGGTGAAGGAGAGAAAGAGAATTAGAAACTCAAATTTTTAGAAAATGAATGTTAAAATGTTTTACATATAATTTGGAAAAATAAAATATTAAACAAAATAAAACAAAAAGAAGCATAACTTTCAGCAAAAAATGAGGTTCTAGTTTCTCTGTATTCTGTCCATATCAGATTTCCTCTGAAGTACCATATTCAATTCTGAACACCAGAGCTTAAAAAGGACATTACTGAGCTGGAGAATGTCTCCAACGGAGGGCCAGGCTGGTGAAGAGTCAATGACATATGAGAATCGATTGATTGGTTGAAATTGGGATATTTAGTCTAAAAGAATGTTCAGTTGGAGGCCTAACTGTTTTAATAAAGACTATGAAGGGCTGTCTCATTGATGAGGGATTCTACTTGCCCTATTACCTCCAGAGGGCAGAATCAAAAACACTGATTAGAAGTTACATTGAGAAAAATTTAGTATAAATGTCAAGAAAAACTTCTTAATAGTTTTAGTACTCTAAAATTGGAATCAATTTACTTCATGAAGTGTTTGGTTCTCCTTCTTTTGAGGTCTTTATGCAGGAGTTAGGTTGATAAATTATCAGATATAGTGAAGTCCTCTAGGGATTAACTGGATGAGACGCCTGTTGAAGTCCTTTTCTCTTTCATTCCTGGGATTGTGCTTCCGTCTAGATTTCAAGTTCTATGAATGACACTCCCCTCCCAGTTGAACATTTTTTCCATATTAAAAAATATATTTTTTGCTTTTCATCTACTACATGTAAAAACAATTTTAAATATTCATATTTTAAAATTTTGAGTTCTAAATTCTCTTTTTTCTTTTCTTTTCTTTTTTTTGTCAATTTCAAACATTATTCCTTGGTTACAAAAATCATATTCTATTCCTCCCTCTCCATCCCCCACCTTTCCCACAGCTGACGTGCAATTCCACTGGGTATTACATATATCCTTGATCAGAAGCTATTTCCATGTTGCTGATGTTTGCATTGGGATGTTCATTTAGAGTTTTCATCACCAATCATATCCCCTTGACCCATGTATCCAATCAGTTGTTTTTCTTCAGTGTTTCTACTCCCACAGTTTTTACTCTGAATGTGGATAGTGGTCTTTCTCATAGATCCCTCTGGGTTGTTCAGGATCACTGCATGGCCACTAATGGAGAGGTCCATTGCATTTGATTGTACCACAGTGTATCACTCTCTGTATACAATGTTGTCCTGGTTCTGCTACTCTTACTCTGCATCAATTCCTGGAAGTTGTTCCAGTCTCCATGGAATACCTTCACTTTATTAAATTCCTTTGAGAAAAATAGTATTCCATCACCATCATATACCACAATTTGTTCAGCCATTTCTCAATTGAAGGGAATCCCCTCATTTTTTAATTTTTTGCCACCACAAAGAGCACAGCTATGAATAATCTTATACAGGTCTTTTTCTTTATTATCTCTTTGGGGTACAAACCCAGCAGTGCTATGGCTGGATCAAAGGGCAGACAGTCTTTTAGCACCCTTTGGGCATAGTTCCAAATTGACCTCCAGAATGATTGGATCAATTCACAACTCCACCAACAATGCATTAATGTCCCAACTTTGCCATATCCCCTCCAGCATTCATTTATTCCCTTTGCTGTAATGTTAGCCAATATGCTAGGTGTGAGGTGATATCTCAGTGTTGTTTTGATTTGCATCTCTCTGATTATAAGAGATTTAGAACACTTTTTCATGTGCATATTAATAGTTTTGATTTCTTTGACTGAAAATAGCCTATTCATGCCCCTTGCCTTCTTATCAATTGGAGAATGGCTTGATTTTTTGTACAATTGGTTTAGCTCTTTATAAATTTGAGTAATTAGACCTTTGTTAGAGGATTTTGTTATAAAGATTGTTTCCCAATTTGTTATGTCCCTTCTAATTTTGGTTCCATTGGTTTTGTTTGTATAAAACTCTTTAATTCGATGTAATCAAAATTATGTATTTTACATTTTGTGATTTTTTTCTAGCTCTTGCTTGGTTTTAAAATCTTTTCTTTCCCAAAGATCTGACATGTATGCTATTTTTGTGCTCACCTAATTTACTTAGTTTCCTTCTTTATATTCAAGTTATTCACCCCTTGGTGTAGGGTGTGAGATGTTGATCCAAATCGAATCTCTCCCATACTATCTTCCAATTTTCCCAGCAGTTTTTATCAGATAGTGGATTTTGGTCCCAAAAGCTGGGAGCTTTTGGTTTATTATAGACTGTCTTGCTGAAGTCACTTACCCCAAGTATTTCCACTGATCCTCCTTTCTGTTTCTTAGCCAGTACCATATTGTTTTGATGATCACTGCCTTATAGTATACTTTGAGATCTGGTACTGAAAAACTTTTTTCCATTTTTTTTTCATGCAAGGATGGTTTAATAATACGAAAATCATCCATATAACTGACTGTATCAACAACCAAATCAAAAGAAATCACATGATTATTTCGATAAATGCAGAAAAAGCCTTTGACAAAATACAACAATCATTCCTATTGAAAACACTAGAAATTATAGGAATAGATGGGCCATTACTAAAAATAATAAAAATTTCATATTTAAAACTATCAGCAAACATCATCTTCAATGGAGATAAATTAGAAGCCTTCCCAATAACATCAGGAGTGAAGCAAAAATGCCCATTATCACTTCTATTGTTTAACATTGTACTAGCAGTAGCAATTAGAGAAGAAAAAGAAATTGAAAGTATTAAAATAGGTAATGAGAAGACCAAGTTATCACTCTTTGCAGATGATATGATGATCTACTTAAAGAATCCTATAGAATCAACTAAAAAGCCAGTGGAAATAACAACTTTAACAAAGTTGCAGGATATAAGATAAACCCAAATAAATCATCAGTATTTTTATATGTTTCCAACGGAACTCAACAGCAAGAGCTAGAAAGAAAAATTCCATTTAAAATCAGCCTAGAGAATTTAAACTATTTAGTAATCTATTTGCCAAGATAAACATAGGAACTTTATGAATACAACTACAAAACACTTTCCAAATAATTAAGCTAGATCTAAATAATTGGAAAAATATTAATTGCTCATGTGTAGGAGGAGCTAATATAATAAAAAATGACAATCCTTCCCAAATTAATCCTTCCCTATCAAACTACCAAGAAACTTTTTTACTGAATTAGAAAAAAATTATAACAAATTTCATTTGGAAGAACAAAATATCAAGAATATCAAGGGAAATAATGAAAAAATGTCAAGGATGGGGCCCTAGCAGTACCAGGTATTAAACTGTACTATAAAGCAGTGGTCATCCAAAACATATGGTACTACCTAAGAGACAGAAGGGAGGATAAGTGAAATAGACTTGGGGTAAATGTCCTTAGCCAGATAGTGTATGATATATCTAAAGATCCTAGCTTTGGGGACAAAATCCCACTGTTTTAGAAAAACTGCTAGGAAAATTGGAAAACAGTATGGGGGAGATTAGGTTTAGATCAACATCTCACATCCTATACCAAGATAAATTCAGAATGGGTAAAATGACAAATATAAAGAAGGAAACTCTAAGTAAATTAGGTGAACATAGAGTAGTATACCTGTCAGATCTATGGGGAAGGAAAGAATTTAAGCTCAAGCAAGAGATAGAGAATATTACAAAATATAAAATGAATAATTTTATTTACATTAAATTAAAAAGATATTGTACAAATAAAACCAATGAAAACAAATTCTGGAGGGAAGCAACAAATTTGGAAAAAAACATTTTTAACAAAAACCTTTGACAAAGGTCTAATTTCTCAAATTTTTAAGGAGCTAAATCAATTGTACAAAATATCAAGCCATTCCCCAATTGATAAGTGGGCAGGGAACATAAATAGGCAATTTTCAAATAAAAAAATGAAAACTACCAATAAGTGCATGAAAAAGTGTTCTTAATTTCTTATAATTAAAGAAATGAAAATCTGAGGTATCACTTCACACATAGCAAGTTGGCTAATATGACAGCAAAGGAAAATAATAAATGTTTGAGGGAATGTGCAAAATCAGGACACTAATGCATTGCTGGTAGAGTTGTGAAAGGATCCAACCATTCTGTAAGACAATTTGAAATTATGCCCAAAGGGCTTTCAAAGATTGCCTGCCCTTTGATAGAGTCACACCACTGCTGTGTTTGTATCCCAAAGAATTAATAGGAAAAAATACAAGTATAAAAATATTTATAGATGCATTCTTTGTGGCAGAAAAAAAATAGAAAATGAGGGGGTGTCCATCGACTGGGGAATGACTGAACATATTGTGGTATTTGTTGGTGATGGAATACTATTGTGCTAAAAGGAATAATGAACTCGAGGAATTTCTTGTGAACTGGAAAGACCTCCAGGTATCGATAGAGAGTGAAAGGAGCAGAACCAGGATGACATTGTACACAGAGACTGAGACATTATGACACAATTGAACGTAATGGACTTCTCTACTATGAAATGATCCAGGACAATTCTGAATGACTTATGAGAAAGAATACTATTCACATCCACAGAAAGTGAGGGAGTAGAAACCAAGAAAAAAATCATATCAATGATCACATTGTTTGATGGGGATATGATTGGGGATGTAGACTCTAAATGATCACCATAGTGCAAATATCAATAATATGACACTTATAAAACCCAGTGCAACTGAGTGCTCACTACAGAAGAGGAGAGATAGAAGGGAAGGGAAAGAACATGAATCATGTAACCATGAAAAAATAGTCTAATTAATTAAATAATTAATTTAAAAAAAATAAATTGCTTAGCCTCAGAGACAAAATCATTTCCATTTTCTTATTTTGTTTTTTAATTGCTCATTTTTGTTTGATTCCCCCATTACATATAATTTTTAATAATCATTTTTTGAAATTTAACAATACATATTCTCTCCTTCCCTCCCACACATCTCTCCTCTCTTCTCCAAAAAGTCAAGTAATATGATATAAATTGTACATGTGTTTTCATATAATATCTATTTCCAAATTTGTCATGTGAAACAAGTCATATGCTTACACTAGAAAAAAATTCAAGGAGGAACTAAAATGAAGAATAATATAGTTCAGTCTGAATTCAGACTCTGGCAGTTCCTTCTGTGGTGGTGGATAGCCCTTTTTCACTATGAGTCCCTTAGACGTGTTCTGGATTCTTATCTTCTTCATAATATTTAAGTCATTTACAGTTAATTATTGTACATTATTATTGTTAACTGTGCATAGCATTCACCTGGTTCTGCTTACTTCCATTTGTACCTCTTTATTTGATTTTGAAGGTGTGTGTGTGTGTGTGTGTGTGTGTGTGTGTGTGTAAATTGATTTACATTCCTTCAGTTTCCAGTTCTTTACAACCACAAAATGGGCAGCTATGAATATTTTGTACAATCAGATCTCTTTCCCCTATCTTTAATCTCTTTCAGGTACAGACTTAGTAGTGATATTGCTAGATCGAAGGGTATACATAGTTTAATGGCCTTTTGGGTACAGTTCTAGATTGCTCTTCAGAATGACTATATATGCTCACAGATCCTTCAATAATGTATTAGTAAAAGTCTATTTTTCCACATCCCTCCAACGACTATCATTTTCTATTTTTGTCATGTTAGTTTGATAGATGTGAGGTGGTATCTCAAAGTTGTTTTAATTTGAATTTCTCTAATTAATAGTAATTTTGAACATTTTTCATATGACTATAGAGAGTTTTAATTTCTTCATCTAAGAATTGCTTATTCATGTCCTTTGACCATTTGACAGCTGGGGAACTACCCCATTATAATAATTTTCCTGATTAATTAAAATTAAATGAATGATTTTGTAGAGATTAAGTCAAAATAATCCACTGATTTTCCATTCTTTTTTTCATTTTTTATTGTCACACAAAATAAACTTCCATTTTGTTCATTGATGTAAGAGCCATCATACATAACCAAAACCATAAAATAAAACCAGAAATACACTTATATGAAAGTTCCAAAAGTTCTTTCTCTGGAGATGGTTATCATTCCCCATCATATTGAATGAGGCAGGGTCTCAGGGTCTGGATGTTGGCTTGGGTCTAGGTTCAGAACCTGGAATAGTAGATGTAGTTGGGTGGAGCTTGATATTGGTTTGCTCCTTACTTTTTGCTGTAGCCTCCTGCCAGCTGTGTTCCTCTCTCACTCCAGTGCCCCAGATGTTTTCTGCCTACCTTTCAAGTTCTTCTCTTCATGAAAGTTGCTTCATCTATCTCCTTGTTGGCTTTCACTCCTGTATGTTTTGTGACATTAATTTAAGATCAGTTAGAGATTTCTCATGGTGGTTTTGATCTTCCCTTCTTCTTCACCATCTCGACTCTGGAACCCCATCAGTTTTTTAATATTTTATTTATATATTTATATATTTAATTTAATATTTTAATAATTCAAATTAAAATATTTATTGAACACAAACTATATGTAAGACACTGCTGAGGGAGAACAGAAAGAAAATAACATAAAATTAAATACTCCCTATCTCCAAGAACCTTACATTCTGTGCACTATAGATTCATAATGGATACAGAAACAAATGTACTTTAATAAGAAGATAGAAAGGGGACTATGATCAACTTGATGGATCAAAGAAAGCAGCACATGGGGGCAGGTAGGTGCCTCAGTGAATTGAAAACAAGGCCTAGGTTCAAATTTGACTTCAGACATTTCCTAGCTTGGAACCTTGGAACCAATACACAGTATTGATAAGAGAGAAGGTAAGGATTTAAAAAAATAAAGCAGCACACAACATCAGAAGATGCAACACCCAAAATGAATTTTGATGGAATATATCATAAATATTTTGAATTGAAGGCAAAAATCATAGTGTCAATTCTTAATCCAGTGCAGAACAAGGCCAAGAGAGTTCTTGGAAATCCTGGAGTCTTCTGTAAATACCTTAAAACTGCCTTGGATATAAGCAATATCTTCTACTGTATGAAGGGAACTCCTTAAGGACTGAGAAAAAGTGAGGAAGAACTGAAAGGAGATACTGAAGTTTAGAATAAACAGATTTTCAGTGACTTTAAAGAACAATAAAACAACCTTTTTAGCCACAGTAATGACTAGAAAAGGATTGCAGAAAAAACCCTCTCTTGAGGTGAATTGGGTATTGATCAGAGAGATTGACTTCGCTTCTGTTTTCTCTAGAATCCACACTAGTCTTCAAATAGTGAAGTATTCAACAAAATAGTTAACAAGAACCAGATTGTTGACAAGTAGGAGATGACAGGAGGAGCCCTGAGCTGTCCTCATTGAGTTCAAGCTATTTCTTGTTGGTGAATAAATTTCTTCTCTGGGCCCAGCAAGAACTGATCAGTATGGTAAGATCTATAACTATCATGGTATGACCAGCACTTTGACCAGGAAGCTGACATTGAGAGGTGGGTGGAGGATCCTCCCCACTGTTACATTGCTATTCTTGCCTCATGATTTTCATTTAATTTGGACAAAGGGCTTCAACGACCTTCAGATCAACCAATAGATGAAATCCTTTTGGAAATGATATATCTTGTACTGTCATGTCAACCAAGGAAAGGAGGAAAAGTAGACCTCAGAAGATGACCATCGCCTCTAGTAACTTGCCTCTGGATTCCACCATCCCAACCAACTCCATGGGGAGGAGTCATAATTGTCCCTTTTCTAGCATATTTCCAAAGCCATTCAGAATATTTTTCTCTCCTATTGCCACTATTCTATTCCTCTCCCCCCCTCCCCCTGCTCTATTATTTTGTTAGACATTTTTGTCTCAGGAGGAAATATTCCTTGTTACAGGTCTGGAACTTACTAGTTAGTCTTAAAAAATGCATTCATGCAAAACAAATCAATACAATGGACATACCTCAAAAATTCCATTCCCTGTCTCTGATTTACTTCCTCTTTGCTGATATACAACACATATAAAGTCAGTTAATTCTTCAGACCATGAATATATGACTTCCACTGTGATTTGTGGCAAACTTCTGAATTACATTGTTAATAGGTTCGTTCAAAAGAGTTAAGAAATTCATTGGTAATCACTAAAATTGCCAATTAAGGTTTTATAAAAAATAAGCAATTATTAATTTCTTTTCCTTTTTTGATAAAATCAGATAAATTAACAATATAATTATATTTTATAGAAAATATACATATATTTTATAGGAAACTATAAAATGTAGTTGACCTAGAATTCATTAGAGTATTGAACAATCTATTTAACTATTCTACTTGGGAAAAATATAGGGAATATGAGCTACCTAATATAGAAGTACCTCAACACTAGAGGATCTGAGTTAAAATCTAGCTTTAGATAATACTTCCTAGCTGCGTGATCCTGGGCAAGTCATTTAACCCTAATTGCCTAGCCCATACTGTTCTTCTGTCATAGAATCAATACTTATTATCAACTCTAAAAGAGAAATTAAGGATTTGTATTTTTTTTAAAGAAGTACATGAACAATTGAATCCACTGGGAATTGGAGATTGGATTCATGGCAGTCTGGATGGCCTCAGAGCTTCTTCATTCTTCTTCCTGTTCTATTTAACTTTTTTTTTTCATATTAGTGCCTGGATGAAGGTAGAGTTGTGATCAAATTCATGCAAAAACCAGCAAGGAGTAATTAATATTTGAAAGAGATTGATTGAGATTCATAAATATTTTAATAGGTTAAACCAATGAATAAAATCTAATAATTCAATTCTATTCAATCAAGTACTGATTAAATACCTTCCACATAAGTCAAGTATTGCGGTAGGCCTGAAGATATATATGGGAATATAAGCCCTTCTCCTAAAGGATTTTATATTCTTCTGGATTAAAATTAAATGTATTAATTATAATAGAAGATAAAGTTGACAAGGATGGTGATGCAACCCAAAGCTATGCTTTTTAAGATTTTGTTGGAAGACCTGGGAATTTTTAGCTTGGAAAAAAATAAGATGACAGTTGTCTTCAACAAAATCTGTTAAGTTAAAAAGGATTCCATTGTTTTTATTTCGCCTAAAATGGAAGAAGTAGAACCAATGGATTGAAGCTGCAGAGTCAGGTTTCAAATGATATATATAAAAAAATGCTCCCTAATAATTACAACTACTAAAAATTGAAAAAAAAAATTTAGATGAGGAATTCCCCATCTATAAGTTTTTGAATAATGGCTGGATGACCAAAGAATTAGTTAGAAATGATTTTCAAAGACATCTACCCCAATCCCATCATTTACACTCAGAAGGAATTATTTTTCAACTATGGGTGGGACTAGAGGTCATATGCATCCACCTATGGAATCCTTTGTATCTATGATTCTATTTAGGTATAATTGAACAACTACATAATAAAATTCTAGTCAATTTAAGGTTTGCAAAATGTTTGATGCACATTGCTCCATTCATTTCTCAGAAACACTGGGTAGAGAAATGGATATATGCCACAGGTAATATTACCCTCATTTTATATGTTAGGAGGCTAAGATTCACAGAGATTAAAGATTGGAACATATCAAACACCTAGGAAATCCAGGATTCTTACCCAGATCCCACATGATCCAAGATCAACATTTTCTACTACCTTATTGCTATCTCAGACAAGAACAATATTAACCAAATATTAAGAGTTTCAGGCACAATTTAAAATATATAGCTTGTGACACTAAGTAGCTCTTACCATATGCTTAAATTTTAACAAAATTGAAAAAGAATTATTCAGCAAAAAGGTGTAGTGGATAGAGTGCTGAATTTAGAGCCAGAAAAACCCAAGTTTCAATTCTGCCTCAAATACTTAAAATCTGGGTGACCCCAGGCAAATCACTTGACTTCTATTAGTCTTTATTCTTTAATTGGTAAAATATGAATAATAATAGCATCTATCTCATAATGTTGTTTTGAGGATCATATGAGACAACATATGTAAAATGCTTAGCATGCATTAAAGTGCCAAACGAATATGAACCATTATAATTATCACTTATAACAGGAAAGGAATTAGCATTTATATAGTACCTACTATGTCCCAGGCACTATGCTAAGTGCTTTTTACCAGTATTACTTCATTTGATTTGTACAATATTTCTGATAGATGGGCACTGTTATATTATTATTATTATTATTATTATATACTTTAGGAAACAAGGAAACAAGGAAACAAAGGTTAAGTGACTTGCCCAGGGTCACACATCTAGTAAGTGTATAACACTGTATCTAAACTTAGATCTTCCTTGTTCCAAATCCATAATTCTAGCTGCTCTGATGATAACTAATAACTCTGATAATAGTAATTACATGGTACATTCTGGTATTCTATAATTTTTCAACATATTATAAATCCTCCAAAACATTTTAACTGCATCCTAAGTAATGTGGGCTGAGTTGTATTTGTTGTTTATTCTCAATGGTTGTTGTCTTATAGTCTAGACTATAGTTTGACACCACTATGGTTATTTTTTTTTCTGTGTTATCCAGTGGACAGGATGCTTAAGACAAGGTGAGTTCCCTTTCAAGCATAAAGCTTGGAACTTTGAGTCACTCAAGAGAAATCTGAGATCAAATCCACAGCTGCCACTATTGGCTGGATATCATTGTAGAAGCTGGGTTTCTGACCAAGACACAACCATTGTAAAACTCAGCCTCCTCATCAATAAAATGGACATAACAATCCCTGTATCCCTGTAGTATTTTCCAAAATTTCTATTTTATTTTAATTTAACAATTTTAAATGGAAAATTTATATAGAAATCTGTTTTAGATGACTCAGAACCGTTCTTATGAACATCAATAATGGTTCTATGTTGGTAATACATCGCTGTCCTCAGAAACTTTGGAAATGTGTGTACTTGTCTGCTCCTACACTAAATGGCCCCAGATTCCTATATTGTTCTAGTTGGCAATTTTGATGTATCATCAATTTTTACAATTTCTGTTCTATGTTCTCATTTCCTGGAGCTGTCAGTATGTCTGTTTCTGCCAGCCTCTTCTACTCCTTCTAACTTATTGTTTGCATTCTTAGCTTTTCATCTCCCTTTTCTCAGCTTATAAACTAGTTGAGAACTGAAGGCTTCCAGAGGCAATTAGATGATCAAGTAGCATATGTAAAGTTAAATCAAATATGATCTATCGGAAAACAGAATAAAAGTATGGAGAGCACATTTTTAAAAATAAATATCAGAGCACATGGTCTGACAAAAGATGCAGTCTTGTTAAATCACTATACCCCAGTAAGAGGAGGCCACTTCATTGGTCAATGTCCAGTTGGAATACATGAAATTTTCACCCTTGAGATATGTAAACAATTATGTTCCTAAAACCAAAACTATTTTAGATAATCCAGGGTGGGTGATCATTGAAGATGAAATTTTCTTGTGTATGTATGTAATAGGTATGCATGAATATATAATTTTTACACATATATAATTCATGCCAATATATCATATTTTGCCCAGGTTAAGGCTTTTCTTAACCTAATTCTGGTTATTCAGTTATTCTAGAAACTTGGGACTGATCCAAGTCTAAGCACTGAATTAATGAGGTGGGACTATTTATTTATTTAATAGTATTTTTTGTGGAGAAAGTTTTCTATTTCTATTTCTATTTTAGGTTAGGAATACAAGGTTTCAATTTGTAAAATAACCACTATTTAAACATGTTCAAAGTTGGAGCTCCTTTGAATAAACAAGTGATTTAATTCTATCATTGCTCTTTTAATGTACTACTACATATTTATAAATATATTTTCATGATCAACTTCAACATCAACAATAATGTCAATACCATTATCAATTATCATCATTATCACCATCACAATTCTCTTTTTTCTTTCAAATAGAAGTCATCTACTACCAATGGCTTAGAAGAGTTCCACATTTTATTTAGAATATTTAGAATAGTTCCATGTTCACTTTCATTTATTAGCACCATTAAGGTATATTTTAAACACTTAAACATTTTATAAACTGTTTTTCATTTATGATTTGAAAGTCGTGTTGAATCTGGCTGTAAATTTGCTTTATTGATTGATCTAGAATGTCTGCTACTACAAATAAGGATTGGGTGGGGGTAGTAAGATGTACATTTCTGACCTGCATCAAAACCAAGATTTTTTATTGGTGGGTCCCTGTGAGGTACAATATTTCTGGTTTCCAATTAGGAGCTATAAACTTCTCAGCAGTGTAATTCTGAAGAAGCTTCAGACTGAATTGAAACATCCTGCTTCTCTCACCCCAAAGTCTCTCCAATTCTCTTGCCACATTCTACACCTTTGCAGCCTTGAGAAGTAATCCATCAGGACACAGTAGTGCCAGAAGCACTCGTATGTTGCGGGAATGATGCCCAGTTCTGTAAAATAAAGTGGTGGGTCATGAAGTATCTCTTGAGGAATAGTCCATCATCAGTGAATCTAGATTGCTAAAGAAAGGATAACAACCCCCACTTAAAATATATTGAAATGTCCTTTTGTTCAGATTATCCAATAATGATATATTAGAAGGCTAGCTCTGTAAAATGATTTTGTTAGGGAGAGTTAGGTTTCAACTGGACTTTGGCTGAAGAAAACTACAAAAGTGGTTCATGTACATGTGTGTTTTTGTGTGTGTCTGTAAATTTAGTACACTGTTAAGCTTTCTATGTCATTTGCAAATGACATTGGATATATCTTTGTTGTGATTGACTAAATGACCTTTGTATAATCATAAAAAAGGAATTCCTGGGAATATGGAATGGAAATACATTAATTATAACATAGAATCTTCTGAAGAAATATGTTCCTAACCATGGAACTATACTATTTGTTTAAGCCTAAGACTTCGAAACAATCCTTAGCTCTACTGTTGGGCACTTAAAAATGAGAGAGATATAGCATATTGTATTTGAAGCAAGTCATGTGTGATGAAGGAACTAATTCTAACTTAATCTGATTTTCTAGAAAACCTCTCCCTGAGGACATGCTCATATAAGCATTTCAAAAGCACAACTTTTCTATGTGTTGCCAAAATTTCTTTAAACTTTCATAGGGAGGAAGTCCAAATGCAGTATAAGATGACAAATTTTGTATATCAATGCTATGTCATTCACATGCAAGACATGGTGCCTACTGTTGCTCACACAGTGAGAATTTATTAATTTTCTATTCAGTTGAATTGAATAAAGGCATATTTTGTCAGCTGAATAATTGTAAATGAAGTAGTTGAACCATGTTGTGTCTCAGGTCCATTCAATCCACTTTAAAATCCTATAAAATAATTTCTATGAGGTTATCAAATTACAACCACAACCTATCCATACTTATTCACACTGCTTAAAGACTGAGATTTAAGAAAAAAAAATGAATTTTACCAAACCAAACAGAATCACATAATATCAGATTTGGAAAGGACCTCAGAGGCCATCTCCTGTCTTCTGTACTGGGAATCAAAAGCTCATCTATAGCATTCCTGATAAATGTCATCCAACCTTTCATTTAAGGCTTCCAAAGAGAATAAATCCCACCAGGTCCAGAGACAGCCCATTCTTTTTCTGAATAATGTTGTCAGGAAGTTGTTGTTTTTTAAAAACTTAACTTGTTTGTCCTTTCCCACCTTTTCACTCCTTTGAAATTTTCTATCCATTGTTCTTTGCTCTTCCCCTAGGGGGAAGGTTGTTTAATTTAATATATATGTGTCTATGTTCAAAGCACTATTCTAGACTCCCCAATGATGAAGGGAGGAAGAATAGAAGGAAAGTTGAAATGAAGGAAAGAAGGAAGGATGGAAGGGAGAAAGGGAGGAAAGAAGGAATAGTCTTGACCTTCATGGGTTTACATTCTCCTAGGGAGGAGAGAAGATGTATGTGCAGAGATAAATGAACATAAAGAATGTACAAAAAAAATTCAGGAAGGAGACAGTCCTCTCCTGAGTTTTGATCTCCACACAACCAAATTACCTACTAGATATTTGGAAATGGATGTCTTAACAGGCATCTTAAACTCAATATATCATTATTTTCCCTTTCATTTCCTGAACTTCTTTGTTACTGATAAGTAATGTCATCATCTTTTTAGCCCCTCATATCATCTCTTTTCCAAATCTACTAATTCAATCAGATAACAATTAAAAAAGTTTTTTCTTTAAAGTATCTCTTACTCCATCCTGCTCCTGTGTGAGACTGGTTTTTCCTACCCCCCACCTCCAGGTCTGTCTATCCATGAGATTGATCTCACTGCTTATCAACAGAGAAGTTTTGATCTTCTTTATTTCCCACCTACACTGGTTTGCCTCTTCTTATGCAGCCTTGTCAACTCCAATTTCAAGAAGGTTATCATTTTTTTGGTGTTGTTGTTGGACTTAGTAGGGACATCGGATCAGTTTAAATTCTACTGCCACTCAGAACTCCTGAGCTCAAGAGATTTGAGTTTGGGTATGATTAGTAGTAAAGATTACAGATATACTTCATAATACCCAGCTAATATCTTCTAAAATGTTCACCTGCCTCAGAACTCTCCCTATTCCAGTCAATCCTACACATAGAGTAAATTTACTTTTTGAAAACCCTCCAAAAAAATTCCACAGATTTCTTATTATTTTCACTCTCAAAAATAAGGATCTCTGTTCGAAATTTAAAGCTCCCAACAACTTGGCCCTTTGTGGACCTTTTTTAGTTTTTTTACACTCTAATCCCCTCTATGAACTTTAAAATATGATCATACTTCCCTACTTTCTTACATATTTTACTTCATCTCCGGTTTTTGAACATTTGACTGGAAACCTGAATTATGACTGGTTTCCATTAAAACTAATCTCAAGCACCATATCTTTAAAGAAATCTTTCCTAGTTCCCCTACTTCCACCTCCCAGATTCCAGTGGCATCCATTCTGGGATTACTTTCAATCTATACTATATTTATATTTTATATTCTTATTTATCTATATTATTCTCCCTATTAGATTTTAAGGTTTTTTTTTAGAGTAGGGCTTTAATTTCATTTTTTATTGTTATTGTTTTGCTATTTTAATTTACTTTGTATTTCCAGGGCTTAGAATGATGCTTGACGCATAATGAGAAAAGTTGTTTTTAAAATGTATTATTTTAATTTCTAATATTATCTTGTAACATGACATTTATGTTCAAGTCTTTTCTTCATTCCTTTGTTCTGATAAATGTAGGAATGTACCATACCTTTCTTGCTTCATAGTAGCTTCCAAAATTCAGATAATGAAGATTGAGAATCTAAGTTACATCCTGTCTAGTAAACAAAGCTAGGTCTGGCCAAATATGTCCATTGGTCATATGACTGTGTCCTTGCTTTTTACCATAGGGATGAACAATGCAAGTGAAACTTAATCAGACCTAATTTGATTTCTCTATCCAAATGAACAAGGATATTAAAATCCTTTGATCAGGCACATAACTTATCCTTACCACGATGAGGGAATCAAGGATAGATTGGAAAATATTAGCTCACTTAATAATTATGTATTCACCAATTAGAATTGTATTTAAATGATCCCGTTACTCTGGATGAATTGGCTCTGATCACTGAGAGAAACCATGCATCATTAATTTAGTGGTTATTGCTAACCTAATCAATAAATTGCTTTTTAAAAAAATCAATAACCCCCACATCTTGGAAATTTTACTCAACACAAAAAACACAATATGTGCCTACGATTAATTAAGAGATCATTAACAACTAGGAGGATCAGGAAAAGCCTCTTGTGAAAGATAATGCTTGAACTCCATATTATATACAGTAGATAGAGTATCATTCCCATTAGGGGCTCCATGTGTGAATCTGTGCAGACTTAAATCAGATCTATATGAACATGGTTCCAAAATGAGATGATTTAGCCTTTTTTCCCCTCTTAATCTCTAGTTAATTATTCCCAGATCTCTAAATCATGCTCATGTCTATGCAGTTCCCTAAATAATTAAAAAGTCCTATCTAAAAAAAAAGTTACTCGGTGCTCAAATAGATGATATCTGGTATGGGTGAGCAATTTATTTTCTCTACCACAAAATTATTACTTGAAGCACAAGACTCACAAGCACATACTAACAAACATTTAATACACAAAAGAATCATAGGGACTTATTACATACAAACACATAGAGTATTCAGATGAGTAATGGAAGCCTGTAAAAATATTGCAATCTATGCTACCTAGGATGTCTTTTAAAGTATTTTGAAAATAAACACTCCAAGGAGACTTGTGAGACTAATACATATATTTTACCCTTTACAAATCTCTACCATCTGAGCAATGATTCTAGGTCCAGATATTCTGGGTAACAAACTGTGATCTGGGCTTTTGGGTTCCAGGATGATTCTTTGGTGGTCATCATCTTCTTCAAGAAGTATCACAGTATCTATGAGCAGCCTCCATTGTCAACTAACACATGGACTCCAGGAGACCAGAATTCAAGAGCTCAACAAAGTAGTTATCAAACCAAGAAACATCCATCTGTGGTCAGAGAAAGAGACACAAGATGTGACAAATACCTGTCACTTGAAAATTAAGGAAGTGCTGAAAGACCCCAGCTATGCAATTAACTAGAAGGAAAAAAGAAAAGGCTAAATATTTTGATTTTTAGTTTTAAGTTTAAGAGGGAGGCTCTTCTCATCTCAGTGTCCAGTTCTTTTTGGTGCAGCTTCCCTGACACAGAGGCTAAGGGTCTAGTGTTCTCTTTGGTTCTCAGTCTTACAAATCTCCATCTGAACTTCCCTTTAATTTGTGAAGTCAAATCCGATGTTTATAATTGGGAGTTGTTTGCTGTCTTCCTTTTACAATATCAGCTGCAATTAAAATTCTGTGCTACTTGAAGAATAAAACTTGGACTCACACATATAGCTGAAGTCCAGAATATTAAAAACTTACCACAAGGAATTAATAAACTTTTCATCAAATTAGTAGCAGCATTAATTGTTGACAGTGACATAATGTTTCCCAGTGTTTACTATTATAAATGTTAGGAAATACCACTTTTGTAAAATTACTACAATGATACAAAAGGTAGTGATTAAAATTAATAACTGAATTATTTAACTGGTTTTTTATATATGTTGTTAAAGTTCACATATACATTCAAGCTTTTATTAGGAGACTATCAAAAAGTTACTAGATAATTCTACATCCTTTTTCATGATTTCATTAGTGGCATAGTTTTTCATATAATGAGACAAATCATATCATACAAACCTGAAAAATAAAGGATCAGGATGAAAGAAAATGAGTGCATGCTTCTTTAAAATAGAAGGGGCAGGACCAAGAGGAAACAATAAACTTTTCAGGGCACGGTTCTGGGTGGAGTAGAGATGAAATTTTTCTAGTAGCACCTGCATGACAACTGGCAGTTAGCTTATAAATATCTTGAAGGGCCCATGTGGGCTCAGAGAAGAGGTTGTAAGGTTGTATAGAAAAGGTGATGGAAAGGAATAAATGTTTATTCAACACTTGAATGCCAGGCGGTGTGCTAAGTACTTTAGAAACATTATCTCATTTGATCCTCACAACAAACCTGGAAAGTTCTGTTTTATCCCCATTTTTCAGTGGAGGAGTATGAGTCAGAGATTAAGTGACCTGCTCAGGATCATACAATTAGTAAAAATCTGAGTCTGAATTTAAACCTAGATCTCCCTGCTTCCCAACTCAACCTCTCTCTATGGCAACATCTGGCTGAATAACAGAGAGAGAGATTGAAGTAGGAGATATTTTGGGTGAATAGGTGTAGTTACACTGGAGAGTTATCACATGGATGGAGGGACACCATAGACTTTACCACATTCTGATGAATTAATAATATATCTCTTGAGTTCATGTCATCATTCCCTTTGTGTTCATGTTATGGCCTCCCCAGATGTCATGGTTTTCATTTAGAAGACTACTGCTCCAGAATTCTTAGATTATGGTATTCCAAATGAAAAGTATTTAATGAAGGAAACTTTTCTGGACCTTGATGTTTTCTCCATGCTTAAATTTTCTTAATTTACTAAAGTTAAAACACTGTATCACCCAATCAAATACACATCCTTTAGATAAAGATTATTTATTTTTGTTGTTGTTGTTGTTATTTCTGTGTCCCTATTATCTGACATAGTCCCTTGCACCTGGTGCTGCTTAAAAGTTTGTTTTTTTAATTTTAATGGCTGAATTGAACAAAGCTGCTGAGTAGTATATAGAATTTTGTACTTTTTCATTCCTGGTTTAAAGTTGAACCATATTTTCCAGTATGCTTTTCACTGTCTATCCACCTTGGGCATCTGCTTTCTTTCCCTACCTAGTCCCTCTTATTTTTAGAAATATAATCAAAACAAATAACGTCATTGCTTACTAACCCTTCAGTAGACTATTCTATGGCAACATTCACCTTTTGTCTCTTGGTTTCATTTATTGTGACAATAAAAGTGTCAATGTGGTTCATTTCTATTTATCCATCAATTCATTTCACATTCATTGGGACAGCTAGATGGTGAAATGAATAAATCTCTGGCTGTGTGGTCAGAAAGACCCAGGTTCAAATCCTTCATTTTATAGATTAAGAAACCGAGGCTAAGAGACATTAAATTGCTTGCTCAGGGTTATACAGTCAATTATCCACAAAAAATTTGAACTTTTCAGCTTAAAATCTATCATCCTGTGGTCATTAGACAAGTGTTGACAGTTAGGTAATGTTTACAAGTGATCTAAACATGTTATAATTCTTAGCACCTCTTCCAATTTTTCTGCCATTCATCCAGAAGTTGAATCCTAATTCTTACAGTTATCATATTATCTTGAGCAAGTCACTGTGTGGGTGTATATATATATATGACATACTGAAGGAAACTATATTTTAATACTTTATTCATCAAAAGACCACTACATATAACATTCATCAAAAATAATGCTTATCTTTAAAGGAAATCTTTATATAAAGGATATCTTTGATATAAAAGCTAAAATTTAAATAATAACAATATTAAAAATATTGACAGTATGTCATATCCTTACTATCGTCCATCCTCAGGTCCTGAAGAAATACGTCTTGTCACTAATATTCAACTCGCTTTCCATCACTTCTTTTTATCCTATAAGGTACAGTGTTAGAGACTGGGGTTTCATTAATAAAGATTAATCTCAGGTGACAAAACATTCTTTACCAATGCAGGTCAGCATTTTCTTTTAGGGAATTGTCTAGAGCACTCAAAAGAAAAGTGACTTGCCCAAAGTCATACAGTTAGTGTGAACTTGGGGTAGGCTTTGAACTCTTCTTCTTGGCTCCAAAACCAATTTTCTGTCCATCATGTCACACTACTTTTCTAATAAATTCTGTGTTAATACTAATTTTGAAAAGGAACTGAACACAGACACTGGAAATGTCTAATTAAATCTCTAAGGTGAAAATTTGACATTTAAAGAATTATGATATCTCATTTATAACTTCAAAGAAAGATTTGGTGATATTTCTAGTGCTTCTGGCAAATCCTTCTAAATAAGTAAGTGTGGATGAATTCTTAAAAAATTATTTTGGTCGACTTTTTAATTTTTATTCTGACCATAACATTCATAATGGAAAGAAAAGTTCATGCAATATTATATAGAAATATTTCATTTCATTTCAAGGGAAGAAAAAGAGCACATTATATTATATAACGATATTTCATATTCGAGGCATTTATTGGCTCACACTTCAATCTTGTCTTCATAGTCCTTATCCTTTGAATATCTCCCCCTTATATTTTCCAGAGTTAATCATTTCCAAAATCTGTTTTCTGATTAAATCATTACAAATGAAGAAAATATGCACAATCCTATGATGCAACCTCTCTCTTCCAGTTTCTTGTAATTCCTCATGTCAACATCCAGTCAACAAATTATTTTTCATTTCATACTTTAAAAATTGCAAAGAAACAAATGGCTATGAAGCACATTTTCCAGTGTCTGAGGCTGGTTTCCCTTAAGCTACATGTTCTTATAATCAGGCTTTCTGAGAATTGCACTAGCCTCATGTGGACAAAAGAACATAGTCTCTAGCATTCTTGACTCATCTCATGTTATGTAATTCATGTTGCCTCTTGTGTAAGCCCTTCTAAACAGCTTATCATTAAAAACTAGTGTATTTGGAAACCATGCACAACACTAGAGACTCTCTGAAAGAGGAAGGACAAAAGAAATGACTCAATAGGACACTGGAGAATCTTAGAGACGCTTTCCTATCCTCTTTCCTAGGAAAAGATCAATGATCCTGTGCTGCTACTTGTGTCTTTCACACAAAATCCATCTGAGGTGCCACTTCAGCATTCCTACTTTTCTCTGCATTGAATTATTAAAAATCATTAACACACAAAACAGGTAAATCTTTCAACAGGAGAGTGGCAATAATAGGCAATGAACATGACAAGTGGCATTTAATATTTTATACCAAAACATAGTTATTGTAAAGGTTGCATTATTTGTGAAATAAGATCCTAATTATATTGGAAATATAAATCAGGAACAAAAGCCTAGACCAGTGCAATGAGGACAGTAAATTTGCCAGTTGTTTAGAGTGTTTTATTTAATGCTCACATATTTGTTAAATTCTTTTTGATAAATTATGTATGTGGTTGGCTCCCTCCTTTTTAAAAAGCAGACTGTGCAATTGATTTTTTAGTGCCAAGTCGGCAGGTTTTCACATGAGTCTGTCTGTCTCTGTAGCAAAGTTAAATGCATCTTCACAGTAGAAGATGTTTATTATATGAACTAAGAAACAAATTCCTGAGCTGCGTTTTTTTCCAGGGGAAAGAAAAAGAATTAAGAATATATGTTAAAATGTATTGAAGGTCATAGCATGGAAACTGGACTTTTCCATTCTCTGCAGGGCTTCAGAAAATGCGTCAACCTCAATGATTTGTCCAATGCATTTAAATATCCCATGAAGGATAGCCTATATTTACCTATGGTATTAATGAGCAATAGTCACTCAAACCTTTCATCTTCCTGGCCTTCTAATGGGCATTTTTCTGTGTTGGCAGAGATTATTACTGCCATTTAGACCTTCTGAGAACAAGTCAATACTTTCTCAAAAAATGACTTAAATATGTGCTGT
The DNA here is from genome assembly GCF_027887165.1 of Monodelphis domestica. Classification (NCBI taxonomy): domain Eukaryota; kingdom Metazoa; phylum Chordata; class Mammalia; order Didelphimorphia; family Didelphidae; genus Monodelphis; species Monodelphis domestica. The sequence continues at coordinate 247,977,819 of NC_077234.1, forward strand.
GATAATTAGGGGGAAATAGACTAGTTGAATGGGTGATCTCATTTCCTCACAGTGTCAATATAGCTAATTCTCAGTGGTTTATTTGGATAGTACTAGTTACTTCTGCCATTGCAGAAAAAGCCACCAAAGGTCTCCTCTTTGCTTACTCAGGTATTGAACAGAATATTTTATGTCACAGTTTCCTACCTAGTAGTATCATTAGATTTACTTTCAGAAATAGAAGGAAAAATATTTACAATAAAAGAGAATCACTTTGTTTTACATAGTCTGGACTATGTTTATGCATTTGGATAAGAGTGCATGCAGTGATGTGGCTGGTGGAAGAATAGAATTGTATTCTAGCTTCATTTTTGAATAGATAAAATTGAACTTTTGCTCTGGGTTGTTATGCTGAGCTTCTAAATTTTCCATAATCAATCTATCAAGTAACACGTGTGAAGCACCTTCTTATTTCCAGATGCTTTGCTAAATCCTGGGGATATAAGGAAAAGTGGGGGGCGGTCCCTGCAGGCTAATGGGAGAGACATTATGCAAGCAATATTCAAGAAAAATAGGTGATAATCCCAGAGATAAACTTCAAGCAAGTTCAGAAAAGTTCTTTTGGCTGAGATTTGAAGGCAGACAGGGAAGGAAAGAGGTAGAGGGTGCTGACATACAAGGCAATCAGTGAAAAAGCTCAGGAGCTCGAAGATAGAAAGTCATATAAAAAGAAGTGCAAAGAGATCAGTGTCACTGGACTATAGAGTAGAAGGAAAAAGAAGACTGAAAAGATAGGAAAAGGAACCGCATTAATATAGGATAAAACAGAATATGCAATATTACTTAGCTGTTTAGTGTTTTCTAAAGGTAATATTTTTCTACTGTTTACCTCTCCCAATTTCAGAGTATTGTATGTCTATGTAATAGGATACACTTCAGGCAATATCACAATATTATACTGACATAGTGAAGTGATCTTTTGTTATTTAATTAACTTTTGAAATTTACAGCTTGAAAATTTCTTTTCAAGTTTCTCTGATCTATATCTCTTACTCTGGGTCAGTGGGGAGGGAACAAAAGTGCAGACATTTACCTGAAACTGAAAGTACTTGTATTCCTCTGGCACTATAGAAACAATTGAATTAAACACTCAGCTATCAATAATATTTATTAATACTATTAAACTATATTTAAAAGTAGGAAATTACCAGTTGGAACACTTGCTCCCATTCACCCATGGATTTACTCTCTTAAGTGAAGAGCCAGTACCCAAACCCCTTCTTACCCTTCCCTGACCCCCTAGAGACCCTGTGGTCAAGTTAATGAAGAACCAGTTACCTGGAATATGCTAAGAACTGATAAGGACCCTAGCCCCAGGAATTCCTGTGCACTCCCTACCCCAAAAGTGTATAAAAATCCTGCAAGCCCTAGACTCAGGGCCAGCCATTTTTAGTGCTGCAATTTGTATAATAAACTCCCTTCTGTGTGTTACATTGTTGGTCTGGTTTCATACTTGGGATCATAACTGGGCACTTCATAAATTACTTTGAAGTCTTCCTCACTCTGCTCTTTATTTCTTCTTGGTTCACCCATGGCAGGTTCCTCAGCAGGTGCCTCAAAGCTATGCTGACTTGTCCCAAATGCTGAAGTTTCTCACTTTGGCTTTGATTTGGGAAGTGGAGTATATAGTCATAATATCCAAACCTTCAGGTAATTCAGGGACAGTTTTGCAGGAACAGCTGGTTTCCCACCTTTGACTGAAAGATTAAATTACAGACTTGTTGCTAACTAATTCAATTCAGCATAGCAGTTGATTGTTTGAAATGAGCTACTTCAGTTATACTTTGTAAACTTAGTTCTAATCAGTGCAATAAAGAAAAAAGGAATGAAAATTTTATTGGTTAATAATTGAGCTTGAACTTAAAAAAAAACTATTGTTTAGATACAAACACACATATTTATATAGGTATAATTTTATATAATATCCAGTTTTGTCTTCTTATTAATTTCCTCATTATTCATATTCATTTCCAAACTGCCTTTTTAAAAAAAAGACCTTTTCTTAAATTAATCCACAAAGAATCCCACTGCATTATCTGTCCAAAAGAGATCTCTAACTTTGATCATTTTACATTTGTGACTAAAGGAATGGCCAAAAGCAAGAGAAACTTTAAGTTTGAAGGGATGCCTCAGGGGTAGGCAAATGGAACCTTCAGGACCTGTGGAGGATGGGAGAGTTCCATAATGATTCAAAAAAAAATCTGTTGGAGCCAAAAAGATTGCTTCTTCTTATCTGGGACTCTGAGGAAGCTGGATAGGAGAAATACTTATCTCAAACCCCTTTGCCTGCACTGAACTGAATGAAGGTCCAACTGAAGACAACCCTTGGAAGAGAGACTATATTTTCCCCTTCGGGGAATTCAGAGCCATATTCCTTGAAGAGATTTTCCTTGGTCAAGCCTTCAAAAATTGTAGTTAGGAAAGAAATAGTAGGGATCTCCCTCATTCCCTCTACCCTTTCCCTTCCCTTAAAAATAAATTAGATACTTTGAATTATAACAGAATTGATTCAGAGTCTATGTAACAGGAGGGGAATTTCAATTCACCAAAAGAAGGAAGCTGTGGGGAATAGACTTACCCTCTGGTCTGACTGACTGACTCCATTAAAGCTGCTCAGCTTAGTAGAGGAAGAGGAAGTGTCACACAGAACTCAGTCCTCAAAACAGCTGCTCTCTGGTCCCTTCACCTTTTTAGTTCCCCTCGCTATTACACTTTCCAACATTCATCATTTTTGTTTGTGGTCTTTTAGCCAGATTTTAATATCTAATCAAAAATAATTTTAATTTAGCTCAAGTACATTTCATATCAATACAAAATTTACTAACGCCTAATTAAAAAATTAATTGGACTCAATTGAGTCTATCCCACTAATTTTGTAATTCTAATTTTAAAGGATTAAGTTAATTTTTACATGATATATTCCCATTTAAAGCTATTATATGAAATAAATATTACTGGTGTATAAATGTTTACTGATTTCATTTCTGTGCAAAGAGGAAAGCTTAAGGTACAGGTAAATTCAGAGAAGAGAATGGAAAAGAACTTGCACCTGGGAGATAACAAAGTAGTTACAGTGGCCTCTTTTACCCAAACGATTTTTCTAATGACCTCTATCCCTAACTCCTCCCCTATTAAATCATATTAAGTGATAATATCATATATGCATTCCTTATAACCAGAATATTTATAAAAACAATGTTTTTACTGACAAAGAACTCAAAATCAGGGTGATGTCAATCAATTGATGAATGCCTGAACAATTATAAAATATAAATTTATTTGTCTTTCTGTAAGAAAATTGTTGGCACCAAGAAAACCTGGGAGGAGTTGTATGAAATTATGCAGAATCAAGTGAGCTGAGCCCAGAGAACTAATTAAACATATTAACATCATAAAGAAAAAAAACTGTGAAAGACCAAAGAATTGTGATCAGTGCAACAACAATGATTCCAGAAGACTAATTATAAATGCTACTTCCCAGTTTTTAGCAGAAAGGTTATCTATAAGTGAAGAATTAGACATACATTTTCAGACAGGTAGTTTTTTACAAGTTTTGTTAAAAACTTTTTCTTTCTTTTGATTCTGTTTTGGTGGATTATTCTTAACAGTATGGATTAAGAGGATGCATAATGGCCCTGAATAAAGAAGGGAAAAGTGAGTATCAATGAAACATCTAAAAGGAAAAAAGAAGAAAGTTCAATAATATTAAAAGGGTATTATGGGAACTACTACTTTAAATTTAATAATTTCCTTAAAAACCAGCTCTATATTCATTTTCCCCCTCGATTCTTTGTATGAGGAAATATTTATTTTTGTTTCTTGAACTCCTTAATAAAGAAAAAAATTAAACAATAAAAATTTCTTTTGTAATATACTTTGAAAGAATCATAAAAGTGAAAAACATGAGCTCTTTGTAAAGATTTTTATGGTAGCATTATTTATAATTGTAAAACATTGAAAGTCATCTTAATGTGTAATAATAGGGAAATGTTAAGTAAATGGTGTTAGAGTAGAGGAATAAAATATTTGAATACTACTAAAATCAATAATTTGAATGAATATGAAGAAATCTAAGAAGCCATTTATAAAATAATACAAAGTTTAAAATATGAGAATTTGAAGAAAAGAATACCTTTTAACAATGATTGTATATAAACAAAAAGTGAAACAGAATAGAGTAAATTGTTGGAAACTTTAAGAGAGTGACTGAAAATTGTGCATGATATCAAATGCATTAAAACAATTCCTTTCAATAATTAAGTAGTTTTTTAAATTGTCCTGATGTTTACTATTATACGTATACTATTTAATATTATTTATTTTAAATAAATTTCAGAATAGAAACATTATAATGTGGTGATGACTGGGAATTTAAAAACTATTAGTTAAAATTATAAATATTTCAAAAACAAACAAATGCTTGGGTGTGATATATTATGATAAATTACACAGATTTTATCATCACCCTCTAGTGGTTCAAATGGGTAATGGACATACAGATATTGAAATAAATCAATGTCAAGTTAAGTAGAAAATTAAGAATAATATATATGTTAGGTATATTCTCATTTTGTGGAGCAAAAAAGGAAAAGTAACAAATCTCTCAACATTGTTTTCAGCCTCGTATGAACTGATTTATTATTAATACTATAATCAAACCTTAGAGATCTTCTAGTAGATTTCCTCGTTTTATAGAAGAAGAAATTTGTGCTCACAGAGGTCAAATATCAAGTTCAAATAGTAAGATAGTGGTAGATGCAGGATTGGGATTTGAAACTGGGTTTCTCCATGTTTAGTCAAAAGCTTTTCCCCTCTCCCTACAGAAATGATTATTGTACTCTGTTAGAAAGGGAGCAGGTGTTTCATGCAGCAGATAAATAATAGATGGATAATATTTGCATTTATAGTCAGTTGAATTTGTCTCCACACCCCAACATCACAATCTTAAAAAGCTTAGATTACCATTTCCATTCTCTTTTCTCACCCTCAGCTATCACATTTCCTAATACAGGGCTGCCTTTTTCTTTGGTCTAGTGAAGATTTTTTAAAATTTTAAACTGATTTCATTTCCTAGATGCAAATGTTGGAGCAGGGTGCACTGAGTGTATATCTACTAGTGGCAGCACTGTCCTATTTAGTTATTATCCCTTGGGGAGGCTGAGTGATGGTAGCAGGAAGCTAAACACTTCATGGGAGGATTTGCCTTCGATTATGATTGTCTAGTGTAACAATATCTGGAAAGCGATGGGTTGGGTGGATAGATAGATAGAGGGCTTCTTTATCCATGCTTTTGCTTTCAGTGGATCCAGTTATTCTCAATAGACCTGCAAGTCCTGAAATCTACCTGCAGGAGCGGTCTGCCACTGGCATGGAATGCAAGCAGGCATTTGCTTATATTGGGTTTTAGCTATCTGCATTATGTCTTGGAACATATCCAGTGGGTACATGGAGCCCTGTGTAAATAGTAGATGATTAATTAAAACTTACTGCTTAATTAAGAAGGTGTAGGGTTTCAGATCTTGATTGGTGGTGGCTGTAATACCTTCAATCACTCTAAAACAGAAGCTAGGCATTCTGGAAATAAGAAAAATTCTGGCCTTTCATTTCAAGGTTTGGATGGTTTCATATAGCTCCATCCATTCTATTCTCCTTAATTTTTTCCTGTCTCTAGGTCTTCTTAAATATACATTACAACAATTTAGATTCTCTAGAGTGGGCAGAAACTTTTATTTCTTTTTGGTTTTGGTTTTCTGAATGATGAATGAATGACACCCCAAATGAATGACTGTCCAGGAACAGCCTGGGACTAGAAAGCTTGTTCAGTCCTTTCAATCATATCCTACTCTTGGTGACTCTATTTGGGGTCTCCTTGGCAGACATGTGAGAGTAGTTTGCCATTTCCTTCTCTAGGTCACTTTACAGATGAGGAACCGAGGCAAAGAGGGTTAAGTTGTTTGCCCAGCGTTACACAGCTTAGTAAGCTGCTTTTGGAGAAGGGAAGTTGACTTGAAACATTAAAAGAGAGAGAAATATAGAGACAGAGGAAGGAAGACAGAAAGATTCAACTTTTAACAGACCTTGATTTACTTTCTCCCATTTGCTTTTTACTTTGTCCTAACTCTTGAACATTTTGTTTTCCTGCCAGGAAGTTTTATTTAATCCCCAATTTTCAATTTCCAGGAAATATTTGTATCTATTTTTCTATTTATTTGGCATCTATGCAGAACTATGCAGAACTATGCTTTGAGTCAGGTAGACTTGATTTCAAATATGAGTTCACGACACTATCTTTGTCAGTCTGGATAAGTCTCTGGATCTGTCTCAGTTGCCTCATCTATAAAATGCACCTTGATATGTTGGGAGGTTAAAATGAAAGAATATTTGTAAAATGCTTTCGGAATATTAATGTACTATTTAAATTCTATCTATTTATTATCTTTTTAACCTTATTTGCCACAGTTCCTCATCTGTAAAATGAGCTAGAGAAGGAAATGGCAAAGACTATATATAGCAGCTCTTCCAGGAACATTACAAATGGGGTCAAAAAGAATCTAACAAAAGGATAGCTAGGTGGCTCAGTGGATTGAGAGCCAGACCCAGAGATGGGAGGTCCTGGGTTCAAATCTAGCCTCAGCCACTTCCTAGCTGTGTGACCCTGGGCAAGTCACTTGACCCCCATTGCCTAGCCTTTGCCACTCTTCTGCCTTAGAACCAATGCACAGTATTGGTTCTGAGACAGAATGTAAGGGTTTTAAAAAAAGAATTTAACATGATTCAAAAAATGATTGAATAACAAAAACAACAAATTATCTTTGAGGGGCTGATTATAATGCTAAATAATATATGTATTCTTTTTCTAAAATTAAAACAGTAACCTGCTATGTGGTACTATGTTGTTATATTCAGCTGCCTGTGATCCCTTGATGTCAACTTACACTGATACATTCCTTCAGCATCATTTGTAAACATTTAAGGTAGCTGATATGTGATGTAGTTTCTATACTTCTTACTTATGCCAGCTTAGTTCAATGAATAATGCCAATATCACATATTTGGGATGCTGAGAATGTCCACTATTCTCATTTTCTCCATCACACTTTCATAGCCTCTCAGCTCAGTATCTGTAGCAATACTGCATTTCTGTTTCCTAATCTGTCAATAGCACATTTTAACAACTATTTTATATTAATATCAGTATTTAAAAATTATGTACCAGGTAACATAATTACTCTTTTTGATTTTAACTGGTTAAAATATACATACATTAAATGTTAACTAGGTTTTCTTTTTCTGACTATTTTCCTGTTCATCTATGATATAGAGTTGCATCAGTAAATATTTTAAAATTACATCTTCTGTTGCAAGCTAATTCCATGCCATGATTTCTTTTGTTCATTGCAGGAAATATGCTTTAGGACTTGAATCATATGAATTCAGTGTGCTCAGCCTTTCTAGACTGGCCTGTGCAAAGGTCCCTGAAATTTTTGTAAAAGGGGAAACCCTTCATCCATGTAATTGTCCTACAGTGGAAGGCAGTCTAGCATGTGACTTTGAAGCCAGTGATTCCATGGGACTAATTACTTAGAGCATTATCTGTCTTTCCTCAGAGATGGTACTGGAAAATATCTGAGGAAGAGCAGTTTCTGGACATTTTCTTAGATTTTCACTTGGTTGTCATCATCATCAGTTATCCTGAGACTAAATTCAGTGAGAAATAGTCAGCAATTGCTTCAGATAATATAAGAAATATAGACTATTGTAGCACGTTGGAAGTAGCCAAACATCCTATCACCTTCCCAGCATTCTCTTATGTTAGTATCACAGGTGTATCTTGCAAGGCTCCTCATTGTGACAGCCAGTGCCACCCCAGCTTCCTTTTATAGAACAGCTTTGATTTCAATGTAATGCTGCATTAGTTCAAATAAGAATCATTGGCTTACCATGTAAACATGTTAGAGTTACATTTTTAAATTTTTACTGTGTGTTACAAAAAAGTGAACTTAATATTTTTTTAAAGTCTAGTAGGTGAAGTCAGGTTGTTAAGGGCTTTAAATGTTGAGTTTAGGATTGAATATACTATGGTAATCACAATAGACTTATTAATGATTTTTAGAAGAGTGGCATGATCAGATCTGCAAATTATATATATATATATATATATATATATATATATATATATATATATCAATTTAAGAGCTATGTGGAGGATAGATTAGAAAAGGGAGAGATTAGAATAATGGAGACAAATAAGGAGAATTTGTTATAGTCCAGAAGATGTAATGAGAAGCTAAACTAGAGTAGAGGCTTTGTGAATGAAAATAAAACCAATGTGAGAGACGTGGAAATTGACAAAATTTAGCAAAAAAAGTCAAAGACAATTAAAGGTGTATTCCCCGGGTGATCAAATACAGTGCTCTCAGCAGATAAAGGAAGGTTGGAGGAGAATCTACAGTGCAAAACAAAAACTAACAATCATGGAAGGCCAGGGACATTTAAAAAAAGTGAAAACTAAAGCAAGTCAAAACAATAATAACAAGATATATTGCCATCCAAAACCCTAGTTATTCCAAACAATCTTGGAATACAGTTTTGACTTTTCCACTTCTGTTCCCATCATACATACTTTCATGTCTTTGAGTTGAGAGGATAAAGATTATCTACTTAAAATATTGGTAATTTACTATAACCAAGAAATATTTTTTCTCTGGTATGATGTCTTCCTCTATTGTCTACAAAGGTCATTAAAAGTAGAGTTTATTTCATTTTTTGTACCTCCAAAACCTAGCATACTGCACATAGTAGGTATTTAATAAATACTCTTGATTGATTTAACTAAAACTAATAAGCAGAATGAGGACTTGAACTTATTATAGTAACTTGGAAGTCATTAAATGACTTAAAAGGAAAATGATGGATTTGGGAAACAATTGTTGTGACAAGCATATTAAAGGCCTTTCAAGCAACATCAACTGTCCAGAGGCCTGATCTTACCCATGTCCAGGACACTATAATAGAATTAGAGATAACTGAATCATTAGGACAAATGATCACGATGTGATTAAGAATGATAAATAATAATTTAAATATCCAAGTCAATTAGTCACAGAATAAATTTTGTCTTTACTCAAATTATTCTTATCCATTTCAAACTCCTTTTAAAGGATTTAGTAGGAATTCAAAGACATGGAACAAATAAGAATTAGAAGACAGTCCACAATACTTCAAAATAACCAAACATTTGTTTAGTTTTCACTATTAAATGCAATAACTTGAAAATGCAGTATTGATAATTAAAAAACATTGAATATAAACTTGGTTTAAGGCACTATATTAAGTGTCACATGGGGTGCACAGAATTATAAAGCATTGTCCCCAGTCTCAAGGTGCTTATAATGAGTTTTGGGAGCAAGACATAAATGACTGATTTAACCACCATTCAGGAACTAAGTAATGATGGAACATTCCCTTTGGGTTATGACCTCCCAAACCCAACTGATCAGTCTCAGGTGACAAGTTGGGTCTTCAGGGAGGAAATGACTATCCTGATTCAAGATACTAAAAGGCACTTTTCTAGAAATATCTTATGACCTTCCATAGGTGTGCTTCTTTTTTGTTGGAGCAAGGGGAGAGAAGAGATAAAGCCAATCAATATTTATATAGCACCTACTAGGTATCAGGTACTTGAGTAAATTTTATCTCATCTGGTCTTCAATAATAACCATTAAAGGTAGATCCTGATGTCATTTCCATTTTATAGTTGAGGAAACTAAGAGAAAGAATGGTAGTTTAGCTTATCCAGTGTCATACAGCTCATAAGGGTTTGAGGCTGAATTTGAACGCAGATCTTCCTCACTCTGGGTCCATAGTCTACCTGCTGCATTCAGCTAGCTGCCTCCTTATTAGTCAGTCAATAGTCACAATTAGTTTAAAGAAAAGACATAGAAAAATGGCATAGTCAAAACATTAGCTACAAAAGATGCTCCTTGTAAATGTACAGCTCACTTTCACTCAAATATACAAAACATATATTGATAAGGAAATAAAAAAAGCCAACATGTGTGGACAAACCTGCTCCCTCCTATGGCAACACAGTGCTAGTACAATCAATCTATTACTCAAATAGCAAGTCCCTAGTTTGGTTAGACATTGAGGGTGCCAAGGTCATCCATTACATTTCAGACTATCACCAGTCATCCTGACCTTTGTCTTGCCATCTTGGACTTTGATGATTAGAACAGCAAGTGATGACTTTGTGCTTCCTCACTTAAATTCAATTCACACACATTTTCACCTCTTCCAAAAACAAAAGAAAAACAGCAGTAACAATAACAATGAAAGGATTACTATGTGTTAGGCACTGTGCTAAGCTCCAAGACACGTATTGGATTGAAGGCACAGTTTTAGCTTTGTTGTCATATTGGGTACACAGAATTATAAGACACTACATCTGCTCTCAAGATGCTTATAACTTATTTTGGGAGACAAGACGCAAATATATGAAATATTAAATAACAATCCAGGAATTAAGTAGTGATAATTAGCATTTCCTTTGGGTTACAGCTTCCCAGGCCCATTCAGTCTCAGGTTATATGTTGGCTCCCCTGGGAGGCAACTACCACCCTGATTCCTGAGGGCCCTGTTATTTGCTCCTTCTGAGATTTTATCAACTATGCTAGAGGCAGGGATTGGGTGAGGATGAAGATTGAATGAACAAACAAAAAAAGTACTTGCTTAGCTAGCAGGTGATGGTTGATGGTATCCTTTGCAACTATTAATTAATTCTCAGAAGAGGTAGAGAAAGTTTTTCTAAAGAAATGCTTAAAGTAGAACTTGAATTTTCAATATTTCAACTGAGCAAGAGAATGAAAAACATTCTAGTAAAAGGAAATGAAATTATAAGAGTCAGAGAAAGGAAAACACAAAGCATATGTTAAGTTCAGGGTATAGTGAATGGAGCATAGGAAGTCAGCAAGGAGGTAATGGGAAATAATATGAGATAGATGATTAGAGCTAGATTGTGAAGGTCTTGGAATGCCGGGCTAAGCCCTCTTTTCTGTGCACAACAAAGGGAACATAGAAAGTTATGAGTGGGAGAAGTTGTCAGAGATTGTAACATAAAGTGGTATTTCCAGGGATCCTGTTGAATTGATATTAGGATATCACTCTCTAATATATGTGCATATATATTAGAAAATGGAAAAAAATGACTATAGAGGAAAGAAGTAGGATGGAAACTTATTAAGTATCTTTTATGTGGCAGGTACTATGTTAAGCACTTTAAAATATTTCATTTAATTCTTTCAATAATCCAATTATTGTTGACACCTGGGTAGCTCAGTGGATGGAGAGCCAGGCCCAGAGATGGGAGGTCCTGGTTTCAAATTTGACCTCAGACACTTCCTAGCTATGTGACCCTGGACAAGTCACTTGACCCCCATTGCCTAGCCCTTACCACTCTTCTGCCTTGGTTCTAAGACAGAAAGTAAAGGTTTTATTTTTAAAAATCCAATTATTATCCCTATTTTTTAATTTAAAAAGTCAAAGTAAGAACAGGATCTCACAGCAATAACAGCTAGGAACCCCATAACTGAACTGGAAGCTAGGGAGATAAAGGAGGAAGATACTGTTGCAGTGAAGATATGGGGTGAATAAAAACCTAAACTATGGTGATAGTAATGTGAATTGGAAAGAAAGCCTGGATGCAAGAGACATTGCAAAGCAACCCTCTATTGCACTTGGAAGTTGTTGAGAAATCAAAAGTAACTTTGAAAGACTTCACAACTGAATGACTGAGAATGGTGTTACCATTAACAAAAATAGATAGGTCATTTAGAGATGCTAATTTTCAAAAGAAGCTGATGAATTTGAAGTGACAGAAGAACACTTGAGTAGAGATGTCTGTCAGGCATTGGGAAATCTCTCTTGCATTCCCAAAGTCACTAAAGCTCAAATTCATGGGTTATTTGTTGGCTCTGACAACCATCTCAGGCAGGAAGAAGATAGATCAAAGAGTTCCGAGGCATGGTTCCAATTGACTACTGCCTTTTGAATGTCACCATTAAGTTCTATCTCTATAGGTAATCAAAAAAGATTCCTTTTCATCATATGACTAACAGATCGGAAACCAATCCTAGAATGCCTGCTTATTCTTCAAAGTAAATGTGGAGAGTACATCAGCTGAACATTGTGGGCATATTCATGAGACCCAGGCTCATTGGCCAGTCCTCTATTAAGTAGATATTGAGATTTATAAAGCACTTCCAATTATATAATCTCATCTGATCTTCACAGAACCCACTTGAAGCAAATAGCTTAATAATATTAAGAAAAAACGAAGCGCCTTTCACTCTAGTAAAACTATTCTATTGGTTTAGAGGTGCTCTCTTCTTTGCCTATTCATTTATTCCTCATATTGGCATTCCAATGCTTTATAATTTGGCTTCAACTTAACTTTTTTTAGTCTTACCTCTCACTACCCTTCAATAAGAATCCTATATTGCAACTATTTGGGCAATGCACTCTTCTCATAATATAGTTTCATTATGCCCCTTCATTTTCTTAGGATGCCCCCTCTATTACCTTCATCATCTTCATTTTAAAAAATCTTACTAGTTCTCTTAAATCCAGAGCAAGTGCTACCTCCTTCATAATACTAATGCACTTTCTTCCTTCTCATACATTTACTTTAAACTACTAATATACTAAATACTACATATTCTACTGTATTGTAGAGATTTGGAGTTTTCATTATAGTAAGATTATAACTCCTTAAAGATAGGAATGTTCTTATGTAATTATGTAGACATAATGTCTAGTACAATCATTTTAATTCAGTAACTACTCAATAAATATTTGTTAAATGAATATAGAATTAGGCCTTGGGAGAGATCTTAGAGTTGAAAATAAAAATTGGAAATTCAGAGTTGGAAGGAGCTTTAGAAGTCATTTAGCCCAATTTCATCAATTTTACTAATGACAGGTTATTTGTCCAAGGATACTCAGGTATTAAACTAAAATGGCAGGAGATGAACCTAAGAACTTTAATTCCAAATCCAGTGCTCTTTCTATTTGACCACAAGTCTCAAATCTGAAGGGGAGTCTAAACACAGGGAGAAAATTTTCAAGGATTAGAATAAGATATATCAAAGAACGGGACAGAATTGTTGCTAGAGAAATACTATGACATATACGAGCACATAATGCCATAGAAGTCAAGAGAAAAAGAATTTTAGAGAGATGAATTGGTCAAAAGCTGCAAAAACTCAAGGGGAATGAGATCTTTAAAAAGACCAGAAGATATATGAACTTGGAGAGAGCTTCAAAAGTGAAAAATTTAGCAGCAGAAGAGAGTGGTTTGTAAAGATATAGAAAAAGATAAATAAATTATAATGCCCTAAAATTTTAGCAGGGAAATGAAAGAAGAATTATAGCTATGTGGTAAAGTTAGATTTGACTGAAGAATTCTGAAGTTATTGGAACTCTGGGAATGTTTGAAGTAAAGTTAAGTAACCAATAGAGATAGAAAAATTAAGATTGCTGGCTAAATGGGATAATTAAGAGATCTATGTTGCAGTGAATGTGGGAACAGATTTGACCAATTGTACAGGTGAAAGGAAGAGGAATACATATTCCCCAAAGATCAGAGTTAAGTAATAAAAGATGCACATATAAAAGTAGTCAATGGATAGAAAAATAAGTCTGTATTATTAGTATTGAGTTGGTAACTCCCAAAATTCTTAAAATTCTAAAGGTGGCCTCCATATAATCATCTGTTTTGGACCAATAACATTTGGAATGTATTAGGGTTTTTTTTTCTCCCTTAGTATGTATATTATGTTTTCCCCCACTTATTTCTTACAAGGACTGTATAAGAAGAGAATTAAAGTATAAAATGTAAGGGCATGTAAAAGAGTAATCCCTTAATTGTTATAACTTCTTAATCAGAATTTGTCAAAAAAAATGATTTTGCATTTGATAAAGTTATAGGGACAAAGTTAAAAGAAAAGTACAGTGGCAACTTTGCTAGGGAAATTGTTAAATTATATATACAGATACATACATATAGGAGAATTTTATGTATAATGGCAATAATAATACTTATGTGACCCTAAGAAAGTCATATAAACCTGTTTGCCTCAATTTCCTCATCTGTAAAATGAGCTGGAGAAGGAAATTCCTAACAATTTCAGTATCTTTTCCAAGAAAATACCAATAGGGACATAAAAGTTTGTACATTACTGAAATTAATCAACAACAACAAATAATAGCTCATGCTTTTATAGTATCATATTTTTAAAGTGTTCCCCTTTCAGCACTACTTTAAGATGAGCAATAAGTATATTATTTTATTTTACATTAGAAAAAACTGATTATTAAAAATCCCAAGTGGTTTGCCAATGGTTGTGGCTATGACCTTCCCCAGATCACATAGCAAAGATAGTTGGTGGAAGGATTTGAATTCAGACCTTCTTGAATATGTTGTAAACTCTCTCTACCCTCTAAAAAGGAACAATAGAACTTAAAACATTTTCACATGTTCCTTTTCCTAGTTTAAAGGCTATTATGACTTGATAATTGAGCATCTGTGTAACATATTATTTTATGCCATTCAGTTGTCATGATACCAACAATTCTTGAGCTACATGACAAATACTGAGTGTCAATGCAACTTTCATGATTTATGATGATTGTTTTCTTCACAGTTTGCCTACATTCTCCAGGGAACAAAGAGGGAATCAGAACCTCCAATCATCCCCAGGACCCAAGAAACAGACAAGCAGGAGAAATAGTAGCTTCTCACACCAGGCAAAGGTCACTTCCTCCCATGTGATGATATGTCAAAAATTAAACTTAGCATGATTTTTAAAAGTGTTTAAATTCAGCCAGACCACTCCTTAATATGATGAAAGTATTAAAATGTATTTGAGTCCAGAAGACCGAGACATATGACATGAGGGAAAAAAAAAACTGGTAGAATCTCCACCTTGTAAATAATGTCAAGCAACCTATTCTGGATAAGATTAAATTATATCTTTCATGTGTGTTAGATTTCAAAGTTTTTGCCGTTAGATCTGGACATTATGTTAAAATATTTGTTTTAAGATATTTACCTATTTCCTGGAAATAGATGAGAAGAGAAAATTGATCTAGGTAAGAAAAAAAAAGAGGGTATTTTTCCTGAGAAGTTAGTCCTAAGAAAAACTTTTATTTTAGAAAACAAATCATCAAAGAAGACAAATATGATGCTGATAGAAAAGATGATATTGAAAGGAGTTGAGTTTAGATTCAGGATATAGGTTTATAACCTAATTCTAACTTATAACCTAATTCTATAGTTTTTCTGACAACTCAATTAAATTTTTTGAACATGAGTTTCTTCAACTATAAATTAAGTTACTACATCTATTACCCATTTCACAGGAAATAAGGAAAACTCTGTTTTCTTGGGAAGTAATTTCTTGGGAAGACAATATAGGCCTACAAAAATTAAATCACTAATAAAATGAAAATAAAATATAGCTCATTTTTACCAAGAACTAGAAAGTTTTAATTATTATATTGATATTAGATGGCGAAGGTTTATGTGATAATTGTCAAGGACTTCCATATTCATTGGTGAACAGGAGATGTAAAAGAGTCATTTAAAATAAATTTTAAGATCCTCCTAATCTGAAAACACCAAAGATTGATTCTCATAAAAATGGAAAGTATGGAAATAGTGAGGTAATTCAATGGATAGAGAGATGGGAGGTCTCATACACTTCCTAGCTGTGTGACCCTGGGCAAGTCATTTAACTACAAGAGCTTAGCTTTTACCACTCTTTAACCCTGGAACAATACTTAGTATTGATCCTAAGATGTAAGAGGGACAAACTAAGGATCTTTCACATCATATTGGGGTAAAATAAATATGATCATTATCACCACTAATTATTTGGTATAGAACTAGAGATATTAGCCAAAGCAAAAAAGACAAGAAAACATACAACCACAAAAATCTTTATACACATAAAAGCATAACTATACAATGAAAGAATAAGTATTGCTCATATATAGGTAGTTTCAGTACAATTTTTAAAAAATGACAATACTATCTCAATTATTTACTCATCAGTGTCATATCAATGAAATTCATATGATTTATTTAATAGAGCAGAAAAAATTACAACATAATTGATCTGAAAGAACAAAAAAAGTCAAGAATGTTAGTAGAAATTGTGAATAAAGAGGGAGTAAAGGGGGCTATCAGAACCAAATCTCAAATTGCATTCCTAATCATTAATCATAATGTCAGAATTGTGAATTCATCAAGACAGTTTGGGAAGCAATTTAGAACAAATCATGAAATTACACATACATTTTGATTCAGCAATACCACTACTAGATCTGTACTTTAAAAAATATCAGAGAAAAATTAAAGAGACTCATGTGAGAAGGGAATGCATTCTAGGCATAACTTTATTCATCACAAAATATTACATACAAACCTTTGTTCTATCTCCTTTTCCACCTTTCACAACTGTTACGTTAGGGAACTTCCAAAGTTGATACAGCCAATTCCAACAGATTGTTTCAGTTCTTGGGCCTTCTGAAAGAGAATTCAGAAGAAATGAGAATGTTTTGTCTGCTCCTGAAGAAGTGAGGAGTATGTCCCTAGATAGGTGGATTCCCTCTTGGATAACTGAAATGAAAAACATTATCTCTGTCTTTTTCTCTTCCTCTGTTTCTCTCTATCTCTCTTTACCTCTTAGAATATCTAACTTTTAAGATGAAAATCAAACACCAGTACCCATCTAACCTGCAGAAGTGACAGTCTTTTATTCTGAGGAAACTTTTCATCTCTCAATATTTATCTGGTAGGTGACTATATTTTGTTTCTGCTTTTAGAAATGGAGCCTCTTGAGAGTAAGGAATATTCTCCCCCATTTTTTATATCTCCAATTACAGTGCCTTAAAACATTGCAAATATTTTGTAAATGCTATCCACCTATATTATACCTAGTCCTGGTGCCTAAGACTCTCCTGTACACAGAAAGTGATGTTATCTTTGTCATTTTGTCATGTTTTTGTGAGTGTAGAGTCAAAAGAAGAAGAGACTCAGTGAAAGGAAGTTCCTAGTTGGAATTGCCTCTCTAGAGCTGCAGCATAGGAAGAACTGCTTACTCTCAGACTGGGAAAATGGGGGCAATTGCTCTCTGCAACAGATGGGATCAGCATCCAACAGCAACAACAAAATACCTGAAGAGTGTAAGGCTATCACTGACCTGTGATGACAGAAGACATGCACAGATCTGAAGAACGAGTTTCCTACTGGGAACACTGCTATTAAGTGACTGAAGCTATTTCATTCTCTGAAAAAGCATTGCTCATCAAGGCATCTTAATTTAATTTTCATATTTTATTGAGACACTGTTCTAGATTCTATGAGGGTTAAAACAAATGTAACATATAATCCTTGGACTCAAGGAGCTATGATCTATATAAAAGAAATCATAGATGCAATGATTAGTGAATTATGTTATTATGGTAAAGTGTATAACAGACTAGCCTCTTAAAGGAGCTGTCCAGCAACAGAATGGTATACCACTAAATTTATTCAAAAAGCTGTTAGAGTTGTAGAAATTGAGTTACAATTTAGTTATGAATTAGAGTAGACGATCCTTGAGGTCTCACCCACCACCAAGAAATTGTGAGTATAGGAATGAATATTCTAATATCCTCCAATGATGGTGTTAGGGTAGCTAGGTGGTACAGTAGATAGAATTCCAGTCTTGGAGTAAGTTACTCATTTTCTGAAGTTCAAATGTGGATTAACTATGAAACTCTAGGAAAATCACCTAACCTTATTTGCCTTAGCTTCCTCATCTGTAAAATGAGCTGGAGAAAGAAATGGCAAACCATTCTAGAATCTTTTGCAAAGAAAACTCCATAGAAGAGTCAGTACTGAAATGACTGAACATTGAAATTATGTTTATTTCTGCAAGTGTATCTTGAACTGGATTAAATACTATTCATTTTGTGCATTATCAACTTTTAAGCAGAAGCAAGGTGTGAAAGAAATAATGCTAAACTTGGAATCAGGAGAAACATGAATAAAGATCCCCTCCTAATTTAACTAGCTTTGTGACTGAGCAAGCCTATAACACCCTCTGAGCCTTACTATACTTATGTGCAAAACAGGAATAAAAACACCTACAATTCTTAAGCTCACAGGACCAAGAAGTTCAATCTGTGTAAGATGCTTCTCAACCCCTCAAATTACATTCTATTATGCTTTATAAAAGAGTGATAAGAAATCATAAGATGGAGTTTGTAAGAAACATGGAAGAAATATGTCAATTAATTCTTTCTGTATTTTGTAATAACATAGTATAGTAAAGACAACACACACTGAAAAGAAGGTAATATGCCGAAGTATTGGACCAGAGTCAATCAGGAAAATTCTGTAATGTAGTCCAAGATCCTCACCAGAATCACAATACTGATTACTGTCACTATATTCTGCTTCTTGTGTAAGAAAATGACAAGAGATGTAATCATTAAAAAGTCTGAATCAAGTTAACTAGCCTATTTGTGTATGGGAAAATAACAAAATAGAAAAATTAACCTTGGCATTCACAAATCAGACTCTTAAACTTTCAGTATTGAAATCCATCCCCCAGGCATGGTGCTAGTGTGGAAAGAGTCCTGGATTTGAATTATGAGGACCTAGGTTCCAATCCTGGCTTTGCAATTTCCTTATTGTTTGTCCCTGTTTAAGTTTAAGTCTCTTAACTTATCTGGTCCTCAATCTATCATCTGTAAAATGAGAAGGTTTAACTAATTTCCTTTAAGCATAACACTATATATACCTGGGCTCCTGACTTAATAATGCATGGCATGACTCTGGGCTACAGTATCCCCAAAATGTTTTCATTCAGTCTCCACATGAACAAGGCACCCTGTATTCCAAGATAACACATTATACTTTTGCACTGTTACAGAGTATTTTTTTAATTTAATTTAATATTTTATGCTAAAGAAAAAATTTGCCTCCCTTTCATGTTCACAAATTACTCTTGCTCTGGCCTCTGGGAAAAGGGACAGAAGAAGAGAACTCTTCTCCTATAGATATTTGAAGAGTTATTGATCTCTACTCCATCTCCATCTCATGCATATCCATATCTACTCTGGCCTTCACCTCCTCCCAATTTTCTCCCACATTGAACTCCATCACTGAGATGGGCAGGTTTTGATAGAGAAGCCTCATCTTGATCCACATCAGACCTCCCTACAACTTCTTGGACCTAAAAACTTTGCTACCTCCTGCCTTTTTCAGTTTTCCTTTATGTGTGACCTGGACCTCTTCCCATTAGAATTTAAACACCTTGAGGGCAAGGTCTGTCTTGCTTATATTTGGATTGCTAACACTTAGCACAGTGTCTCCTCTATAATAAAGGCTTAATATATAATCCATCAATATAGTTATCCTTTCAGATATTTGAAGAAATTTATTTCTCTGCTGTTTTCTCTTTTCTAGACCTGATTCCCATCTTCAGGGCCTTCCCAGATGACCTTACATTAGTCCTAGATTTAGGCCAATCACAGAAATGTATCCTTGATATTCCTTTTAGTCACAAATATTCTAATTCCATGTTCATGAATTATAAATTTCTTTTATCTAATTATAATCTTTCATCATTTCATCTTTTCCCATGTTTTACAATGCCTAGCTCTATTCTTTGTCCTCACCTTAGACTCTCTACCTTTTACCCCTCTTTCTATCCTTTTATCACTTCTATACTAACTATATTCTCTTGTTTTCAAATATCTTTAATCTTTGGTTAGTTATTTAAATTCTAAAACTGTCATTTTTGCTTAAAGCCCATGCCCAGTTTCATATTGCGAGTCATTCCTTGCCACAATTCAACCCTGGAATATCCCATCTTTTACCTCCTTCGCTCTTTTTTATTTACATGTTTTTACATTTTACATTTAAAATAAATTTACATTTACAAATACATTTACATGTATTTACATTTACACACTATTTACATGTGACTAAACAGAGCTGAAGAGTCATGAAATTGTGCCTATTGAGCCCATTACAAATTGAAATTACATAATCTGAATAGGACCTTCATTGCTGCAAGGAAAACCCTTTACAGCTCTTTAAATAATTCACAAATTCAAAAAAAACTAATTAATTTAGCCAAATCACTTACTATAACACCAATTCCAAAACTTCTTTATTTTTCCTCAAATATATTATGGCAGCTCCATAATCCTATACTCTCATCTGGGGACTTCAAGTCACTGAAATAAAATTGAGGCCATTCAATAGACACTCCCACTTCTTCCCTTTTCTTTATACTAAATCACTGAAGCATATTCCTGTATTTCCTTATTTCCCCTGTTGCTCATGAAGAAAAGACCCTTCTCCTTCTCAAAGGAAACTGCTCTATACTGTTCATGCATTTTCTTGATCTCCTTCCCATCCAGTTTTCTCCAGCAGATAGATTCGATGTTGGACCGACTTCATCAATTTTCTTCAGTCCTTTCCTAATCTACTTCTCAATGGTCTGCAAACCTATCCGTATCTCCCCACATTCTTATTTTAAAGTACCTCACTGGATCTTAGTCTCCTTGCTAGATACTGTCATATGTTTCTCTCCTTTTTTAAATGCCTTGATAAAGTTATATATCTTTACTTATTCCTCTCATTCGATTACTCTCCTCTCACTTCAGTTTAAACTTACTGAAATAAAGCTTCTAACACCATTCAAATAAAATGGTTCACACCAAAATTAGACCTTTTAATTACCAAATCTTTTCACAGCTTGACTTCTTTGGAATCTTTTGGGTTTCATGATACTTCTCACTCCTAGTTCTCCTCTAAACTTTTGATTAAAGTTTAACATTCTCTTATTCTAGATCTTCCTCCAGATCATGCCCAATAACTGCAGATATTCCTCAAGAATCTGTCCCAAGTCTTTTTTTTTTTCTTCTTCCTTGATTGTGTTCCTTATCTTATCAGCTCTCATGGGTTCAGTTATCACTATGCATTGCCAATTCTCCATTCCCAGAGTGGAATCTTCACCTTTGACCACTAGCTGAAGCTGAAGCCAGTGAACTGGCTTCCTTAGAGAATTACTACTCTATTTGACTATGAGATTGTTGAAAGTAGAGACTTTAATGTTGCCTTTATTTTTATCTCTAGTGCTTAGCATAGTGCCTTGATTAAAGTGCATGGTTAATAAATGGTCATTTACTGATATTTCTCTTTTAGTTCATTTTCACCAACTTTTCCTCAACTTTTTTTTTTTGGTAGGACCTACTCAATCCTAAGAATTCAGTAACTCATTATTTGCCTTAATTGTCCAAAGTCCATTTCTTCTGTCCAGACCCACTCCTCTTCCATGAAAGTACTTCTTGCTTCACATCTTTATAAACTTCCCTACTAATCATAATGTACCTACCCTGTATCTCATTGTCTTGAGGCTTTGTTCCTAATTTGTGCTACTGTACTAATGGAAGCTAATGAGCTAAAGAGTTACTCTTATGCAACATATTTGCATTTTAATAGAGAGCTTCTGGACACCCAACACATTGAATGAAAGAGTAATTCACACTAATCATTTCATATAATATGGAAGACTGGATTTAGGGGGAAGGATTTGGAGCTGTTTATTTCCACTTAGGTGTCCTTTGACGGGTTTCATCAAAGGTAAATTAGGATCCATATTGAATATCAAATGGGAAGAGCATATTGACAAAGGAGATTCTGTGATTCAAGTCAGTTCTCTCACATTTTCAATCTACTAATTAGAGTTAACTTCTAGTGAGGACAGCTAATGCTCTAATGATCCTTAAATAACTGTTCTATGGTGAATTAAACTATTAAGAGCAGAGAATGAAAGGTGTGATATATAGCTATGATGAAGTATAAACCTTATAAGGGAAGGTTTGTTACTTGTTAAATGCCATTCATTAATAAACTACATATATATATCTATATATCTATAATATAATAATAAACTATATATATATATATATATATATCAGGGCAGTTTTCTTTGATGATTTCTTGAAAGCTGCAGTCTAAAGCTCTTTTTCTTATCATAGCTTTCAGGTAGTTCAAGAATTCTTAAATTATCTCTGTTGGATTTTTTCCACGTCAGGTGTTTTCCCCATGATGTAAATCCTCTATTTTTCATTCTTTTGACTGTGTTTAATGATTTCTTGATGTTTTATAGATTCATTAACTTTCATTTGTCCAATTTCAATTTTTAAGTCATGGTTTTCTTGAGTGAGCTCTTGTAACTCCTTTTTCATTTGTCCAATTGTATTTTATAAAGAATTATTTTCTTCGGTGAACTTTTATACCTCTTTTTCAAAGGGCCACTTCTGACTTTCAAGAATTTTTTCTATTCAGTTCATTTTTGCATATATGTTTCCATTTGGTCACTTTTGTCTTTTAAGAAGTTCTTCTCTACTTTGGACTTTTACATCTTTTTTACCAATTGGCCTATTCTATTTTTTAAGATATTACTTTCTTTAGTATTTACCAAACTATTGATTCTTTTTCATGATATTCATGCATCACTCTCATTTCTTGTTCCAATTTTTCTTTTCTTATTTGATTTTTAAAACCCATCTTTATCTCCTCCATTAATTCTTTTTTGGGTTTGAGAATAATTAATGATTTTCTGGGAGGCTTTGGATGCAAATAGTATTGACTTTGTTCCCTTCTTCTGAGTTTGAATCTATCCTGCAACCAAAAATTTCCTTTGTATAGTTTCTTTTTGTTGTTGTTTGCTCATTTCCCTGCCTTTATCTTTGCTTTTAGTATAAAAGACTGTTGATGTTGGGCTCTGTTACTATGGTGAAGGAGCACTATACCAACTTCATTCAGGCTCTTTATGCAGCTGCTTTCAGAGCTGGCACTGGGATCTGCTTTCAGTTCTCCCAAGGTGGTATAATGTAAGAAGAGATGTGTTTAATTCTCTCTTGTTTTACACCCTTGGAACTGTGACAAGTCTCCCCTGCTCCCCTGTGGCTACAGATGCTGATGTATGCTGGTACTCCTCCTCACCCCATGATTGATCCCCAGGACTGAAACTTGGTCCTGCATATAAGCTATGTGACACATATGTGACACATATGGTTCAATGGGGATATGATTGGGGATGTAGACTCTAAACGATCACCCTAGTGCAAATATCAATAATATGTAAATAGGTCTTGATCAATGACACATGTAAAACCCAGTGGAATTGTGAGTCAGTTATGGGAGAGGGTTGGGGAAGTGGAGGGAAAGAACATGAATCTTGTAACCATGGGAAAATATTCTAAATTAACTAATTAAATAAAAATTTCTCAAGATTAAAAAAAGCCATGTGATCAGAGTCTTGCATCCAAAGCCAACAAGGGACCCCTGTAATCTCCTTCTGAGCAGTTGTTCAACCACCCTTATCTGTGTGCTGAGAATTTCAGAAGCCTTGGATGCTACTTCAGTTGTGCTCATAGCCTGATGTCTTGATGGTATCTGACCCACGCCAGTGTACTAGGTCACTCATGCACCTTTCTAAGTTGCTTTGGACTAAAAATTTTATTTTACCTTATCTTTTTTAGGGTTGTACTGTTTCAGAATATTTTTGAGGTGTTACATCATTGCTTTTTGAAGGGTAATTTGGTATAAATCAGATGAGTTCCTGTACCTTCTTCACCATCTTGGTTCCCTACTTTGGTTTTTTTAAAAATCTACTTTAATAACAGTTAGGAAATCTAAGTAATGATGGTCTAACAAAGAACTTTCCACTTGATCTAACTATACTGTTTCCATTATTCTAATAACTTCTCTAGAGGTTCATGGGTTATTTGGGGGGGCAGAGGAAAAATCAAGCCTTTAATTCTATTTTGGCAGGGTTCTCCAAGTTTGGAAATTCTCTTTTCTCCTGATTCATATAGACAACTCCTCTGTAATTTACGGTATTAGAGACTTATTAAGAGAATTAAGAGACTATATCACTCCATAGGTGTCACAAACCAATATTTTTCTGGGGCAGGACTTGAGAACAAATTGGTCCCCTACTCATTATGCCAAGTTGACTCTGTAACATTCATATTATTCAAAATTAAAGCTCAATTTAGTATAAGTTTCCATCTGTTATATTTAACTTCCATTACTTTACTTTAAGAAGGTTATTCAAATATTAAAAATCAATTGTACTGTGTAACATAATTTAGGAATAAATCTTTGTCTATTTTATATACATACACATATACATACATACATATATAATACACTTTTCACATCATTCCCCCACAGAAATTTGTCCATTGAAAACAGACAAGTTAATAATGAAGTCAAGACCCATACATAATAACTTCAACTCAAGCATATGAGACCTGCTATCATAATCAGAAATGTTATAAAAGAAGAGATGAGTTTAATTTGGAGTTCTGTCATATTAGAAAATGATGCCTAACACAATATAATTATTATACAATACAAGTTTTCTTGGAGTGAACTAGTCTTTTTTTAAATGTTAATCCTGTCTCAACAAGCACTGTGTCACAAACGGTACTAGGAGAAGTAAGATAGAATTGGAATTGATTTTTAGTCAGTAACTACTAACATCAGGAATATTCTGATAAATAATGTGCACCCTTTTGTTCCCATTATTTATAATCTTTCTATATCTAATCAAATATTCCTTATATTCCCAGTATCTAGCCCATAGTAGGCACTTGACAAATATTTATTGATTTAAATTGCCTTCGTATTTTGCAGAAGGAACAAAAGAGGTTCCCGATATTTTTCCCCAAGGACGATTAAATGTCTCCTTTGGATTTCTCTCCACAATTTCTCTCCCCTCTAACCTACTCCTCACTGAAACAGAAAAACAAAACCTACAGAACCCGGTATATAGTACACCTATTGGTCTAAACCCTGACAGTTCAATGTGTTAAAAGTTGGACCATATTTTCCATAGTCATGGTATGTACACTTGGGGGTGGGGAGGAGACTCGGAGGAAATGTGGAGAGAGACTGGACCATTTTAAAACAGTAGTTGTTCAATCTACTGATTTACAAGCTACTGATTTACAAGCTGTGAATGAATAGAAGCCTTCAACAACAGGAAGCTCTGCTGTTCAGAAATTCTATCGCTTCAGTTGGAGCCCAGGGACAAGACTGACTGCTTACAGGAAGGCTCACTCCAGGAACCCCAGTAATCAGAGCTGTTAACCAGAAGGAAATGTCTTCAGTGCTCTTACATGGCTCTTAATCAGATACTGACAGAGCTCCTTTGATCAATGCATTTTCACCATGAGGTTAACTGTAGGGTACAGTGTGTCCACAGAGATTTCACAGTAAGCCCCAAGGATACATAGCTAACAGAGACATGATTCAAACCTGATATTTTCCCTGGCTCTTTTTGTGTTCTATCTCCAGGGATTGTTGGGAGGATTAATAAGTTAACATTTTTCAAGATCCCCAAGATCTATGAAACACTCGACATTGCTGTGGTCTTGATGGTTATTATTCTAAGATCTCCATGTATCTTAGTAGAAATTCTACAACAGTGGCACCAGAGAGCTACCCCAGAGTTAGGCCTTTAAGAACATAAAAGCAGGGAGAAAGAATCCGCAGGGTGGAATTATCTCTAAGACAGAGCACCAGTGGGTGAAATGACTCAGCCAAGCCATTTTTCATTTGCCAGTCTGGTTGGTACCCAAAATCCGTGACTTGAAAGGTAACAAACCTTATGTTCACAGAGCATTGAAAAAAAAAAACTTGGCATACTGGTGCTCATTATATATTTTTCTGTCACTTTAATTGTCTGTGAAAGATACCATGTACTTTGTTTTAATGAAAATGATGGATTGGTTATATCTTGGCCAAAGAATGAAGGGGGAGTGCTGTGAGAGGAGTAGACTTATAAAGTCTTTTGGGGCATAGGTATGGAAAAATAATAAAATACCCTATTCCTTGGGTAATTATTATAACAACACAATCCATAAGGAAAGTTCATCTCTGCACTCTAGAATATACTTTTGTCTAAAGATTCAGCCAATAAGCAGTAACTATTGTAGAATTATCAGCTAGTTGGGTGATGAGGGAGGATAATTTTTGAATTTATCTTTAAAAACTTCCTTAACAGTTCAGAAATTATAGCATCCAAAATGTGGGAAAGGGGGAAGGGAAAAGCATTTATATAGGGCTCACAATGTGTCATGCATTACATTAAGTGCTATTATAAATATCTAATTAGAATTATAAATTTATAAAAATGAACAATATGGAAGTATGTTTGCAAGATAATACATATGTAACTCATATTTAATTGCTTTCCAGCTCTTGGAGAGGGGAGAGAAGGGAGGGAAGGAGACAATTTAAATCATATAACTTCTGAAAACTTATGTGGAAAATTGTTAGTGTATTTAATTGGGAAAAAAATTAAGCTGCCAAAAAAAATATCATTAGATCCTCACATCAATCCTGAAAGGTAGGTGCTATTAACATCACTATTTTATGGGTTAGGAAACTGAAAACTGAGGTTAAGTGACTTATCCAGGGCCACACAGCTAGTAAGTATCTACAACCAGGTTTAAACATAAATCTCCCTGACTCCAGGCTCAATGTTCTGCACAGTGAATCATCTCCTTGGATATCTCCTATAATCAAATTGTTCTGTTAGAACTCAACTCTGAGGGAAGGGAGAATAAAAGGAGAAGATGATATAGGGAGGGTTCCAATTTTGCCTTCTCCCAGGGAGTTCATGGTGCCTTACTCTCTCATTATTGGGTACCTTGTACTGTAAACATCAATCTTATTGTTTCCTTTTTATGGTGCTCACGTTCACCTAAGTTTTGGAACTAACCCCTGGTTAGTATTACCCTTATTATTCTACCTACTACCTCTTTGTCAGTGATGCCCATTCACTTGAATGGCAAGGACTCACTTTGGTGTCTCTCAAAGAGATCCAGGTCATCATTCAACAAGAATTGTATAATTTCAATGTTTTGGCATCATGTGAAAGAGGAAGAAATGGAGATTCTCTGGGATTCTCCCAATAATACAATCTTGAGCTCCTCATCTGATTGAGACTGTGTCAAATTCCCTTACTAAAACCCGAAATAGTTTAGCTCATCTGTCTGGTCCCTTTAAAATTAGCAGATAAATCATTTTCTTATAGACTGTCCTGCTAACTATAACACTTCTTCTATTGCAACCCAACTGTGTGTCCCTAGGGAAGGCATTGAGTTCTTTGATATTAAGGATGATATTAGAAAATAAGTATTGTTTTGTTAGTTTAGAAATAAGAAGTTAAGTGACTGACTTTAGAAAGAACTGGAGTTTGAAGCAGAGCTGAGAGAGCATGTTGATTTCAGATATTGACAGTTAGAACCATTTTTCTGTGTCAATTACTCTCTCTGGCAGTTGGGAGTTGGTTTCTGACAGTTGGCAGAAACACACACTCAGAGACTCTCAGGGCTGGAGGAGGGAACATCTTTGCTTCTCTCAGTGTCTGAGGGAAAGACCTGAAGGACCTCATTGTTTTCCTTTCCCAACGTGGGAAACACTATTGAATATCTATTGTGGTTTTTATAGATTGCTTAACTCTGAGAAGACCAAAGGAAAACCTGGTATTTGGTTTGGACTTTCAATCTATTAAGACTCAGAGTCCTAATTTGATTCTTGTTTGAGACTCAACCAGCTAGCCCTTACTATTTTATAATTTGAAGGTGAAGTTAAGAATTATAAGGACAACAGCAGTAGTTTTTATTTAGATAGTATAAATTTGGGTTAGTTAGATCAGGGAGGAGTAGTGTAGCCCATGAAATACAGGAGAAGTGGTTGCTTGCGGAACCAGGGAATTTATTTGGGTGGATTTAGAATCCCTTAGAATTATAAATTCTTCTTTATCCTTTTATATTTCAATAAATATTTTATTTTTATAATAAGAGTCTCTTTAGCACCCTTGCACCTGGCCCTGAAGGGAAGTTCACATTTGAGCTTCACTTTATCCCTGAGGATATTGTTGATTACATCTATCAAAAGTATCTGAACAGTTTTGAACCTATATTGAACAGTTTTTCTATCTATATTTATGTAGCTCACCATTATCATTTTAATTTTTACAGGACATTGAGTTCTTTGACCACCCTTGCCTTTTTCCTGTGAATTAACAATGTTTTACTTGCCTGATGGGATGTGTGGCTGTGAATAAATAACCTAGAAACTCCAGTTTATGGCTTAACTAAAATTGTGACAAAAGGTTCTCTGGTTGGGTTGGGGGCAAATACCCAATACTTGGAATAAACCTAGTCCTTAGATACTTGCTGGGAAAGAGCATGCTGGCAAAAAGTCAAAGAGTAATGAATCAATCACACTTTAATAAGGCACAGAGACTATAGAGTTGGACTTCTCAGGGACACTTTGGGGAATGGAAGACAGATAACATGGAGAAAAGAAGAGAGGGGAGAAGCCATATGAAGTCACTTAGTTGAGTACAAATTGTAGTTTGTCAGACTTAGGCTACATAGTCCTGTGGCAAGTGGGAGAATACTAGAAGAGCAGAGTTTGGGTGTTCCATTCTTATAGGCATCTTGTGGTGGGAGATGATACAATTCTTACCCATGCCACCTTGAATATCAACATCATCTCAAAGTTATGAGAGCCAGTTTAGTCTCATTAGAATGACTTTTCTCATGCCTGGAGTTTATCTCTAACTTGCAGAACCAGAGATGATTATTGGGATAGAGGACTATTATATTAGGGGCCTACCTGGCTTTTCCTAATCTAACACAGAGACTTAGGAGGTAGTCTTTATTGATTTTGAGCAGTTTTGAAAATGGTTTCTATTTGCTTCTATATTCTTGACTCCTGTTTCCTATTTATTGTTACCTTGAACTGTTTATTTGTATATTTACTGTATTAACTTATAATGCTAACTGGTAGGGTGGCTGGGCATTACAAAATACAATATCAACACTTAAATCGAACTAACAAATGTCAAAACTTAAAAATAATATTAGGAGGTACCAAGGAAGGCAAGAGGATATTAAAATGAATAGCAAACATTTAGCTTTTTTCAAATCCCATATATTTATTTTTAATAATATTTTATTTCCCCAATTACATATAAAAACAATTTTTATCATTCCATTTCTAAATTTTGAGTTCCAAATTCTCTCCCTCCCATACCTACCCTATTCCTCCCCACTCTTCAGTCAGATGATAAGCAATCTCATCTAGATTTTACAAGTGCAATCATGTAAAACATTTTTCCATATTAGTAATTTTAATTCCATATATTTATAAATGCAATTTACTATTGTTCAGCATACACATTTTTAATCAAGTATCCTGGCAAGATCTACTTACACAGTCTTTAATTTTTTAAATTGAGAAATTGCTAGATACTTGAAGAATCAACCAAGTTTCATGCCACAGTTCACAGACTTATGAAGCATATATAGAAGATTCATTGAAGTAAATCAGAAATAAGAAGCAATAGTTATTTTCTTTATGCATTAACTAAGCCCCATGGAGAGAACTTAAGCTTAGGGGAAACATTATTTCCTTGTTTCTTCACAAATTAGCTAAGATTATTCTAACTTTCAGGGGATAACTAATATCTATACCTGCCAGATATCAGTGCTCATTTCAGACTATGGTAGATTCCATTTACTGGCATAGTCTTTGTGAGCTGTCACCTTTTTATTAAGGCTTCTACAGCTTTTACAAGAAGTAATTTTCAAAGCCTTTTCTTTCTAGAATTC
Organism: Monodelphis domestica; assembly: GCF_027887165.1. Classification (NCBI taxonomy): domain Eukaryota; kingdom Metazoa; phylum Chordata; class Mammalia; order Didelphimorphia; family Didelphidae; genus Monodelphis; species Monodelphis domestica. The sequence continues at coordinate 248,007,630 of NC_077234.1, forward strand.
ACTTAACCTATATATTCTTCTTGAAATTTCAATTTCAAATACAAGAAGAAAAATCAGAAATACTTAAATTACCATTGGTCTGTCAAGTGTAAGAAATTAATGGCAGGCAGAGAAATTTTACAAGGATTCCACAAATCCATCTGTTATTAGGAGAACAAACAAAATGAAAGAAAAGACATATTGTCTCTAATATTGACATAAGCTATTTTATTTTCATCATAATATTAATTGCTATGTGTATTGGTAAAATGATGATGAGGATAAGGATGTTGATGGCACAGTAATAGAAAATCATAAATTTCTTGGGGATTATATATGCTTGACTTTCAACTAATAAGGCTCAGTTCCTAGATTATAAAATATGGTAAATATATAGTGGCATAAAATTAAGAACAGTACTAATTATTATGATCATAGTTGAGAGGTTATCAATTAGGGGAATGCTTCATCTACTGAGTGCCTTAGGTAACTGAAACAATAAGGTGTTAAGGTTTTGCTCCTTTCAGACTTTGAATCATTGTTTTCACAGCTTATAAAATAAGTGTATGAAAGTCTTTACACTTTTTTGTTCCTTTAAAAGGTGTGAAGAAGTTCTTTAATTAAACTTGACTGTATTACAAGGTGGCTAGTCATTGTCAGAGAGGAAGTAGCTTTGCATGAGGTAATTATACAGTGCCAGAGATATGAGTTGTCTTAACTAACTATGTGTATTGATTATATGTTCACCCAGTATTAACCAAAACTTCTGTTCTTGAACCTTTGACTCTTCAGTCAAACATCATTGAATTTTATTCTGATTTTGGTATTAACCTCTTCTCCATCTCAGATGTCATGACTACATCAGGCTCTTTCGGGTAATTATTAGAAATCCCAATGATTAAATTTTGGTTCTTGTTTCTCATACCTGTGGAAAGGAAAACTGAGAATCAAGCTTCTGTATTTCTGCCCACTGAGATAGAGCAGCTTTCATTTGGAATGGGATTGGGAGGGGGAATGACAGTTGGAGTGAGAGAAGAGCATTGTGGGATAAATTGCTAAGAAGAAAGGGTCTTTGCCCTCTGTACTCTGTTGAGTGAGGAGCAATGACATTGAGCTCTAGATCCCCACCTGTGGATAAGCCTTGTTTCCATTTCCCTTACCAGAAGAAAAGAAGATTCCTGAATGTTTGAGAGTATCCACTAAAGGAAGAGCCAAACATCAACTGCTGCTAAAAGGGGCTGATCCCTTAACCCTGAAGATTCTTTCCATCCCTTGACCTTCCCAAGAAGGACACTTGCCATTTCTTTAGTTAGGATAGAGACAGTGATTAGCTAAGAAGAAGATAGCGAAGCTGCAGCTGAGCCATTTTGGCTCAGCTGAAGAAGAAGCAAGGGTCTCCTATTCTCACATACCTATCCCATTTCTTTTATTACTGTAATTATTAAACCACTTTATAAAATAGAAAATTGCAATCAGATTCAATTGAAGGAAGAGCAAAGAAAGAGAGGGTAGTGGGCTCGGCTAGCCATTAGCCTAGGCTAAACAATGAAATCCAACAGTGACTGACTGTCTGCCTGCCAGAAAAGGGGGACTTCTGGGTTTTCAACTACCAGTCAAACCTTGAAGACTCCACTATTCCTCAACAGTTCACTCAAAGACACTGGTTCAGTTATCCATAACCTAACCTTACCCAGAGGTACCTCTCTTGTAGGTTGAGGGTGAGGGGATTACAAAGATTGTCTCTCAGCCCAGAGGGTACCTCTCTCTCTTTACTTCACCATCCTCCATATTCCCTATGTTCCTTCACCGCCTCCAGTCCTTATTACAAACCCTTCCTTATCCCCTGTACCTCAATCCTTACATACCACTTCCACTTGACTCTTCCAGTTCCTTCAAATGTATCCTCCAGAAGTGACGAGATGCAAAATGTAGTTAAAATAAGCAAGTTCTAAAATGCGTGACATTTCCTTCATCCTTGGGGATACGGAGGTGTAAAAAAATCCCAACTATATTTTGAGGCAACAAAATTACTAAAGGTACAGCTCAGTTTTCTGATACATTAATTAATTGAAAGTTCTGACTATATATTGTACTAAAAGTACACTCCACTGGTACTGATTATGATTCATATTTGCCTTCTCATCTTTTGTGATTCTTGTCTACATCTATCTATAAATTCTCCAGCGAGACATTACCCAGTTTGCTGGAGAATCACTTCTGGTAACTAAGATTATATGTTTCAAGAAAGGCATAAACTACTTTGGTAGTAGAATTGGTTCCTCACTAGGAGCTCTCTTTAATGATAAAGTCCTAGATGTAGTCTAAGATACATAATGCATACATACATACATATATGTATAATGTATTTGTATTAAAATCTATAGCCACTTTCTTCAGAAGCCTAAGTAGAGTGTAATTTAAAAATACAGCTACATGATGTGTTTTCATGCAAGATTTATATATCAACATAGATGTGAACTTAAACTGTGTACTCTTCTGACGTCCTCTTTCCCAGAGTGCTAGGACAATTAAATCAACTGGCAGCTAATGACTATGAATTACTTTTGCCTCAGTTTCCAGATTACTTTAGTCATTTTGTGGAAGAGAGCTCAAACAAAACAAAAGGAAAAAGAAGAAAGAAAGTGAAATATAGTATGTTTTGGTCTGAATTCAGATTCCATCAATTCTGGCTTTATAGACTGATGGCACTTTTCATCATGAATCTCTAAAATTGTCTTTGATTATTGTATCGCTGAGAATAAATAGGTCTTTCACAGTTGTTCATAAAAATATTTCTGTTACTGTGTACATTACTAATCTGATTCTACTCACTTCACTTTACAATAGTTTATGTAAGTCTTTCCAGGTTTTTCTGAAATCATCCTGCTCATCATTAGGGCACGTTAGTTAAGCAATCCTACTCTATCTCTCTTTTCAACACATTCTCCCACTCTGCACAACAGTTCTTCCAAACTTTTATATATCTCATTATGTGAGATTTCTCTTATCTTATTTTCAGTCTTCTCTTACACTCACATGTCTTCTACTCTATCTCCTTCTTCCCTTTCTCACATGATGAAGTGACATTACTCCTTATCCTTTATCTGTACAAGCGATGTCATTCTATCCTGTTTCCTCCAATAGATTACTACCTCTGACATTAGGACTTTATTATATATATTTAATCTCTCTCTGCCTATTGGTTCATTCTCTACTGTCTAAAAACCATGTGTACCTATCTCCCATCATGCCTATATTTTTTCTGCCCTTGGTAGCTCAACTCTTGGAAAAGGCATATTTCAAAAGGTACCTTCACATTCTATCATCTTTCTATCTTCTTACCCCCTTTAATTTGTTTTCCAACCTTATTACTCCACTGCACCTGCTTCCTCCAAAGTTACCAGGGATCTTTTAGTTGCAAGCACTTTTCTGAGTTTTCATTCTCCTTGACCTTTCTCTACAGTCATTGATGGTGTTGATCTCTCTTTCCTCCTAGGTACTCCCTTCTCTAGGTTTTTGAGTCACTACTCACTTTGACAGTTCTCCTCTTCTCCTCCCATTTTACCTCTCTTTCTCAATATCCTTTGCTATATCCCCATACACATCATACCCTCTAACCAAAGCATCCCTCATAACTCTGTCCTGGATCTTCTTCTCTTTCCCTTCTGATTACTTCACTTGCCAATCTCAATAGTTTTCAATGATTTAATTATAATGTCTATAGTAATGATTCTCAAATCTGCCTATCTACCCCCAGCCTCTCTGTTGACATCATCACCTGTCTTTCAGAAATCTCAAACAGAATGTCCACTAAACATTGTAAACTAAACATATTCAAAATAGAACACATTGTGTTTAAACAGCAATGCCATCTTCCCAGGCCCAGAGGCTTTTAATCCAGGCATAATCTTTGACTCCTTGCTATTTCTCACCCACCATATCCAATCTGTTGCCTGTCCATTTCATCTCTGCAAAATTTCTCATTTATGCCCTATTCTCTCTCCTCTGAAACTACCACAGCTTTAGTGAAAGCCCTGATACTTTATACTTGCACTTTAGTAATTGCCTGCTGGTGTCTTGACCTGTCTCAAGTCTTTCTCCACGCCAACCTATCTTCCATTCATCAAGCAAAGTGAGTATCCTAAAGTTCAAACTCAACCATGTCATATTCCACCTTGCTCCCTTACTAACTAAACTCCAATAGCTCCCTATGATCTCCAGGATCAAATATAAATGCTCTGTCTGGAATTCAAAGTCCTTCATAATTGAACTCTCCTCCTATTTTTCCATTCTCTTTATATCTTATTCCCCACCATGTACTCTTTGTTCCAGTGTTACTGGCCTCCTGACTGTTCCATGAATAAAACATTACATCCTTAGACCCTGGGCATTTTCTCTGGCTTAGGCCTCATAGCTAAAATGTTTTCTCTCATTAGTGCTGCCTAGTAATTTCCTTGGCTTCCTTTGGTCCTTAAATCCCAACTTTCATGGGAAGCCTTTACCAAACCTGTTTAAATCCAGTATCTTTCCTCTGTTAGCTATTTCCCATTTGCTCTGTATATAGCTTGTTTTGTATATATTTGTTCACATGTTGCCTCACTAATTAGATTTTAATCTCCTTGAGGGCAAGGAGTTTTTTTTGCCTCCTTATGTATCCCCATAGCACATAGCATCATACATAGTACCATGTATGGTGTAGCACATATTTATTGGCTGATTGATTGAGATATTATATTTTAAAGTTAATTCTAGAAGCAATATAGAGGGATTCTTATGTAAAGTATAGAGACCTTCATTTCTATTTGAGTTTGACATCACTGCTGAACATAATTCAAATTCTGAATATTTAATGGACTTCATTATACAAAAGAATTGGGATCTAATTGTAAATATAGGTCACTCTTAGGTAACAACCTATTTTACACTCTCGACCTGTTATAATCTTATTCTTCTTTTTAGGTTTATTGTTTTTCTTTTTCTTTATACCGAAGACTTTTCCTGATACTTTCCCCATATTCCCCACAAATCCATTGCAGAAAAAATTAAAAAAAAACAAACTATAATGTTAAAAATGGAAAGAGGTTCAATAGTACACATACTCAAACATATATTTGGTAACCATAGTTCTTTGATTATCTTAAGAGGTAAAGGAAAAATATTTCAACACTTGTCCTTTAGTACAAAATACCCAATCATTGCCTTTGATCTAAACTCAATCTGTCTTTTAGTGTTTTGATCTAATTAATTTCTGTTTTGCTTATCATCCTCCTGGTTTTGTTCTCTTCACTGCATTAGTTGACAAAAATTTTCCTGTTTCTTTGTGGTCTTCATACACATAATTTATTATATCTAAATAACATTCCTTTTCATTCTTTACTAAAAATGTTCAATATTTTCTCAGCTTATGACCTATTTTCCTTATTTTTTATAATAAAGGTACATATAATATATACCTACATATGTATATATACTTCTATTTCTGCTATATTTTAAAAAAAGATTAAAGGGTGTTGCTTTATCTAACATTAATGAAGCCATTGGAATGTTTTTAAACAGTGTGTTTGAGGCAGAAAACAGTGAACATCTGATATTCTCTAATGACACTTCATGAATGTAATTTATAATGCATACTTGTATCATAGTTAAACCAGTAATTTATGAGATGTACTATCAAATTATTTCTCTGGCTTCTGGAGGCACTTTCAATGTAAAAAAAAAAAGACATCACCATTAAGTCCAATCCCTTTTTGTAAGGATGTTTATAGGTAAGCCACTCACAATCTGCATCACCAGAATATTTGGGGATTCAGTGTTACTTAATGTTTGACAGTTTGTTTAGGAAATCCATATCATTTTCCATTTAAAGAAGTTTCCTAGAAAAATTACTTGACATTTTAAAAGGAGTCAAGCAAAATAAAAAGGAAAAAAAGAAAGTGAATCACATTTTGAGTAGTATATATAGTATGTGATAGTTTTAACTGGATGATCTTGATTTTCAACTTTACTCAAGTCCAAGTTAAAACCTCTATCATTATCATTTATTAATGCAAGCTTTTATAAGAACACAAACATTCACATTATGTAGAGAGAGAGGAAAAATGTGGGAAATAGATAAACTATGTCAAAACCTTAAGAAAATTTTCAAAAGGAATGAACAGAGAAGCAGCCATTTGTGCCACTTTTAATCTTTAGTCAATTACAATGTATAAATAATAATAAATTAAAGAGCATACTTCCCCAATATTGTATGGTTTCTCTTATTCAGGGGGGCCCTGGTCTAAAATTAGGCTTGATAATTGCCAAGCCCTGTCCATAGAAATAGACTAGCTTAAAGACTCTTGCATGTAAGTATTAAAATAGCCTATTGACTATCCACATGACATTCTTCTATAATCCTAAATTGCTCAGACTGAGCACAGTATGTGTATATATATATATATATATATATATATATATACACCCAGAAACATGACATAGAAGAAATACATAGGATTGGGAGTCAGGAAGTTGAGATATGAGTTCTACTTTCAACTGTTCCACAATGTAACTATGGTTAAGAATAAACCATTCTGGGCCTCATTTCCCCCATTAATAAAATGAAGAGTTAGATAACTTGATGTCTTTCTCACCTCACAATAAGTATATTTGGAAGTAATGCTAGACTATTTTTGAGTTAAAAGAGTTACACGATAGAGGACTAAAATTTTTCTCTAAGCCTTATGACCTTCAAAACTTCTTCAAACCAGAGATTATGTTTCAAAGATAAAGCAAATACCACAGTTTCCATGGTCTAGGGTACCCAGAATCAACAGAATTTTTTAAAAAATCCTCCCAATCTCAGGAATTGATACTCTTACTGTGAGACCCCTCAGCATTCCTCCTCCATCCCTCACGTAATTGGCAGTGAGATTACACTTGTAGACCCAAGGATATAGCACAGGTTTACATTAAAACCCATTCCTATCCCCCATCTCCCATTGCTAGTGCAGCACAGTGCTGAACTGCTGGTCCCATACTAGAGAATTGAATAACAGAGGGAGTGAGATAGGGCACCATGACAAGAAAATTTGTAGCTGAGGTATTTGCAGCAGAGAGTACAATACTCAGCTGAGGTCAGTTCTGACCACTCAGAAGTTAGTTGGAAGAAAGACAGGCTGATGAACCATTAACTTCTCAATGTTAAAGGGTGCTGAGACACTTTGAGACCAAACCCCCCCAGGGAAATCACAATCAGATGGGAAGAAGTTGGGAAGCTGGAGATAAGAATCTAAAGAGGGCAAGGAGCAAGACTGAAAGCACTGAAGATTTTTGGGAAGAAGAAATATCAAAGACCTTAAATAAAATTAGATAAGTCAACAGGAAAATCAGTAGCAACAGAAAGAAATATGACCTCCAGATCTAGTAAATGAATTCAAGTATCTATGAATAAATAAAGGAAAATGATCTAACACTTGATGAAACACAAGATCCTGTGAAATTTGAGGAAAAAATGGAAATACAGCATGATCTTCTTGAATTACGTAGAAGAAAAAATATGAATAATGAGAGCAGAACTTGTGTTCTACACAGCAAAAATAACAAGCAGAATAGAAAAATTTAATATACATTGGCAAGCCTTACCAAAGATCCAGTGATTTATATATTGAGGTTGTAAATACATAGAAGTAAAAGGCAACCTAGAAGAAGAAAAACAAACAAACAAAAACCAGGAACCTTTAAAGAATATATTCTCACTATGCAAGCAAAGTATATTGATCTCAAAGACAGAATGTGTAGTAATATTGGGTAATCAGATCATCCATCTCCCAAAATAAAACATCGGACAAAAACCCTTAATGCTATAATGAAAGATATAATAGAATAGAACTGCCTAGAACTTCTGAACAAAGAAAATGAAATTATAACTGAAATAATTCACAGATGATCTCTGTGGGGTAAGGGGTTGGGGGGGAGAATAGGTTGCAAACTCCAAGACAAATAGTGGTTAAATATGCATTTACAATTCACAACTGAATTTGCATTTCAATTCAGAAGCAAGATATACAAGCCATCAGAAGAAAGAGCCTTAAATACAAGAGAAGGATCAGCAAACACCAGTTCCTGGGTTTAGGGATCTTATTTTGGATTTAGTGTGTCTTAGACCAGTGTTGGTGAAACTTTTAGAGATGGAGTACTGCCCCCCTGCTTCCAGATCAAGTGCTGTGCTCACCCCATCCCCCAAAACCTGATCCCACCTCAAACCCCAGGTCCCTCACTTATCCCAGACAAGGGAGGGAGGAAGCTCTCCCATTGGGCTGCTGGGCTGATGTGGGTGATGAGAGGTGCATGTGGAGGGGGAGAAGAGAGTGGCTTGAAAGTTCCACTCCCATCTAGCTCAGCTCCCCTCCAGCTATGTGCCATGCTGTGAGCTATACTCCCCTTAAAGCTAGCTCCTTTGCAATCCCACCATGGGAATTACCTTTACCACAAACTCAACACACTGTCATCTGTGGCACACCCTCACACAGAATGTGAGCCCTCTACCATCCCAACAACTTACCCCAGACAGGGGAGGGAAAAAGCACTCCCATTGGGCTGCTGGGCAGAAGGGCAGGTAAAGTGTGGAATGTCCTCAGGCTCATGGAGAAGGGAGGGGGAACAGATCTGCCCCTAGTCCTTCTGACTTTCTTGTAACAAACTCTGGCAGGTGACTGTGGGTGGGCCCACAGAGAGGGCTCTATGTGCCTTTTTTGGTACACATGCCATAGGTTCACCATCACTGTCCTAGACCATGGAAACTTCTGAAATTGCTCATATTCTCTCATTATTCTTTACTTTTTTTTCTTGCTTTGAATAAATGTATCTATATATATGAATATATAATGAACAAAAGAAAGAATAAGGAAAAGAAATTATATCCACAGTAGGGGTGGGTGAATTCTTTACCAAAGGACAAAGATAACCAAAGCATATAATAATGGATAAATTTGATTATATCATATAGATATTTTTATACAAGCAAAATCAACGTAGAATTAAAAGACACAATTATATGAGGAATTGTAGCAAATTTCTCCGACAAATAACTCATATATCCAAGATATAGGAAACTGATACAAATATACAAAATGAGAGCTATTCTCCAGTAAGTAAATTGTCAAAGACATGAATAGTTTTCTAAAGAAGAAATGTGAGGTTTTTCTTCTAATGCAGAAAAGAAAACATAAGAATGGCAAAAAGGCAAAGCAAAGCAAAACAATACAGCTTTGAAATCTATAGGTTGAACTTGTGTTCTTAAAAGGAATCTGAGGTGTATATAGTAGATATCTGCACTTACTACATAATGAAAACCACTATTTTATTTGTTGATTGTTAAGTTAAAAAAAAGGAGAAGAAATATTTCCAAAACTCCACCAGAAGAAGTACAAACTACCAATAGATACATAAAAATTCCATTCATTAAAAATAAAAGAAATTAATGTAAACATAATCTTGGACCTTTATATCACACCTTTCAGATTAGCAAAGATTAGAGGATACTTGTAGTAATGCACTTTAGATAGTTATTAATTAGCCCAAGAAATTTGGAAAACAAGTCACAAACCATGTACATAATTCAGGGAATCTCAAGACAGAAGAAATGTACAGAAATATATAAAAATAATAGTATCTTTTGGTTCAGAGAAAAACAAGAAACAAAATGAATACTGTTCAAAACAATGGCTGAATAATTTATGATAAATGACTATTACAGAATAGGTATATAATAAGAATTGGGAAAAGGGAAGGAGTCATAAAAGTTGGGAGCACTTCAATTAACTGATAGAGAATATAGTAAATAGAATAAAATATATAATAATAATAATGTAAAAAAATGAAATGTTCAACTCATCAATGAAATGAGCAACCCCAGAAGTTGATGATAAAGCATGTTTCTCACTTTTTGATGGAGAAATGATGGACTAGACACACATATTTATAGACCTGATCAATGTGTGAATTTATTTTGCTTGACTATTCTTATTTGTAATAATAAAGAACTTTTTTTTTAGAAGAAGGAAGAATTTTGTGGGAAGAGTAAGAAGCAATAATTATTCTCAATGAAGATGAAAATAATGTTGATAAAATATTTACATTATACAAAAAAAGACCAGAGATAATTCCAGAAAAGGTCAGAGGAATGCAGGATGGTTTTATTTCTATCTTGTTCAATTTAAGATAGCATGTACTTAAAACATACACAGTCATTTTATAATTTCATATTTATCTTTAAATGTACAATTTTTTGTTCTTTGCAATGCTTAAATGCTCATTTTTTAAAATTTAAAATAATTTTAAAAGGAAGGTTGTATGAGTTTGAGGCTTAGATGTTGGAAGAGACATAGCCTCAGTCAGTGAAAAAGGTTGATAGTTTTAAATTGGTAGTTCCTGGTTCATATTCTAAATTTACAATTGACTACTTTAGACAATTCACTTAACCTCGTTAGGCCTTAGTTCCAAATATGTAAAATGAGAGTACTGAATTCTATAATTTCAAAGGTCACTTTTAGTTCCAGACCAAAGACCATGGTCCTTTCATCAAGCCAATGTATTCCCTATTTGTGAAAGCCCATTGTGGAGCTTTTGGGGGATTGTGTTTTCCCTGTTTGCAAACTATTGTGTTAGTAAATTCTGTTGGAGCTCTTTTTAATAAGCTTCTGATTCACATGCCACTTTTGGTAAATTTGGGGGGAGCTTACTGGTTGCAACATATAGGAGAAATTTAATTGTCACCTTATTGGACTACAGTAAAGAAATATTTCTAATTTCTGAGCATCAGTTTTAGCCAAGAGAAATGAAATGCCTGAAAAATGTCTTCCTTTGTATTAGTTAAATTAAATATCTCTGAGATCCTGTTTGCATGTATATTTTTCTTTGCTCCTAATGCAAAAGGATATATCAAATGTGGTCAAGTGCTCACAGAGTCAGAAATTCTCCAAGTTGGAAGAGACTTTTGGGGTCTTCCAGTCCAAACTATTCTTCAACATGAATCTTTTCTACATCTCTGAAAAGTTGTCACCTTGATAATCATTAAAACAATTATCTTGATAATCACTAAGGCAGAAAATTTGTCTTTACAATAAACATAAATGTACCTCTTTGTAACTCTTGGTCATTATTCCTAGTTTTACCCCATAGGGTTAAGTAGATATCTCTTCCTTCTTCCACCTAATAGACATTATGTTCCAGGAATACAGTCCTCTCAAACTTCCTAAGACTTAATGTTTTCCAGAGTAAAATCATCACTAGTGACTTCAACCAATCCAAATTATAGATATGGTTTTGAAGCTACTCATCATCTTGGCTGCCCATTTATAATCACAACAATAAAGTCTCTTCTACCAGGACTGAACAGGTCTGACTAATATGGAATGGGAGGATTCTCAATTTATGCATTCTGGAATATCTGCTTCCTTACTTTGACCTATGATAGAACTTAAAAAAATAAACAAGCATTTGTATAGCAGTTTAAGGTTTGTAAATCACTTTACATATTTTACCACATTTGATACACTTGAAAATTTTATAAAGTTATGCTATTATTAACCCTGTTTTAAAACTAAGGATACTGAAACTGAGGTTAAGTAATGTTTCAAGATCAGATAGCTATAAAGTATCTGTGGCAGGATTCATACTTAGGTCTTCCTGACTCCAAGGCACATACTCAATCCAACCTATAAGTACTTTAACTTTGTAGCAGCTCTGTAGCTTACCATCATTGATTATATTACGTTTCCAAAACAACTTTTCTTAACTGAACAGTTGTATCCTCCATTTTGAATTTGGGTTCCAAAATTTCAAGTGCAGAAGCTTTACAATCAAGAAGAAATGGATGGCCACCTTTCTAGTAGATTCTTGTATCCCAGAATGGGATGTATTTTCTGTAGAGTCATTGAATTTGAGCATTTCTGTACTCCTCACTATACGAATATTTAACTCAACAAAGTTTTTTTTAAACCCTTACCATCTTAGATTCAATACTTTGTAATGGTTCCAAGAGAAGAGTGGTAAGGACTGGGCAATGGAGGTTAAGTGACTTGCCCAAAACCAACTAGGAAGTTTTAGAAGTCATATTTGAACTCAGGACCTCTAGTCTCTAACGCCAGCTCTCGATCCCTCTATCCCCTCACCAACATTTTAAAATATCTACTAACATCCAGACTCTATTCTGGATACACAAGGTTGCTGATTCAAGTCTTTATTGAAAATGCCTTCCTCAGCCTCCTTTGCCCTCTCATTGGAGGTCATAGTACAAAATGTCTCCCAAAGCCTTACTTCTTATACCTGTTTCACTCTGCATCTGCTACAGAACAAGAAGGCTTCCTTCAGATGCTTCCTGGTGCCCCTCTTTCCTGCCTCTTTATGTTGGTTGTTTCCTCCACTAGATGGTAAGGTACTTGAAGGAAAGGGCTTCCTTTATTTTTTTGTTGTTAATTTCATCTCCATCAATTAGAAAAGTGCCCAGCACACAATATGCTTATATATATATATATATATATATATATATATATATATATATATGTTTATTGGTTGGACTAGATTGGAGTACTAGCAATTCAAAGTTGGAAAATCTTCAATGACTGCCTTCAAGGAGTTTATAGTCTAATTAAGGGGAAAGATCAAGAACCAATTGTGATGAAATAAAGAAAACAATTGCCACAAAGAAGTGATCCAAAGTGATGTAGGAAAATTTGAGGAGCAAGAAATACATCATAGAGAAGTAGAAAAATTTGGTAGGCTGGTATTATTAACTTGTGAAATAGGATCACGTGGAAGAGATAAAGACAAAACTCACTTTCCTCATTTAATTCATCCTGAAACACTTTTCTGGAGATGTATTTTTCTAAATAAGTACTCTTCAAGTTTATGAAAAAGCTTATTAACCTTGGCTATGCTGATCATCTGTGCTTCTGACCTTGAGTTAGTTTCTCAGTTTCTAGTTTTATTTCTTATTTTCTTCCTTTCCTTCACATAAGAGTCAGACCTCTGTATTTTTGGTCCTGAGCTTAGAGTCCAACATTTACTCCTCTTTATAGTTTTGTTGGGTATCTTGGCTTTAATGTCCTTCACACAGTACTATATCCCAACAATCATTAACCTATATATAAACCAGAGCATCTAACTAGGAAAGATCCAACCATTTTCCTCTTATGTATTTATATAGCAGTATTTTTGCTGACACTCACAAAAATTATGACTTAATCTTCTTTCTGCTTTTGAGGAGCAAACATTCTACATTTAAAGAAAAATTTAAGAGAAATATGTTTTAAAGAGAATTAAAATGAAATCCAGACTGATTACCTTAAATTAACCCAAGTAATCAAAGTTTAAAATAGTCAAGTACTACCTGTCTAGTGTATTTAGAGACATATCTAGGCTTGACACTTAGGAATTTAAGATATAAATTTGGCAAAAAAAAAAACACACACACACGCACACACATAGAAACACTAGACCAAGAGAAAGGATAAAAGGAAGGGGAAATGATAAAAAGCAGTTCAACACTCATAATTGAATAAAGGGAAACCAGCTTCATTATCTTCTGGTCACCATTACCATTTTCCTCTGGCAGATGAGGGTAAGAAAGTATTCTGTATTAAATTTTAAATATCTCATTACAAAAATGGCAACTGGAAGTAATTCAAAAACTTTACAAAAATTGTGGATTATTAATTAGAATGATTTAAAGGACTATGTTGTGAGATTCCAACCTTAGCTAAGTTTGAAGAGATTGGGGAGATCTACAAATTAGGAAAACAGATTTAAAAAGTGAAGAAAATACACCTACTGTACATGGAATGAAGTGGTTATTACAGAGAAAGTTGAGTACAGTTGAAAACAAAAGGAAACTTACTTGAGATACACCTTACTTTTCCTGTCAAATGGTGACAAAATCCATGTTATATATTGAAAAAAATGGATTTATGAACTGAGAATAGCTGGGAGCTAGAGAATATAGATTCCAACTATTATTTCTTTTTTTTTCAAATCAAGCTGTCCATTTGCAGGGCTGACATTTGTGATATCCTACTTGTTTCTAGTTCTTTTTGATGAGATCTCATCTCACTGAGAGACACTGGGAGGAATAAGGGAGAGAGAAAAAGAACATAGAATGACAGGATCATAAATGAAAGTCTCAAAAGGAATATATATTATAGTCTGAAACTTTCATTTTACAAATGAGAGATCTGAGGCATAATTCACTTCAGATGAAAGTTCCTGGACTTGACATGAGATTTTAGATGAGGCTTCTGCAGCCAGTTAAAATAACCCCAACCGAAAGAGGAATCTCCATTATAAAATGCCTGGTAATTGTTAAAAACAAAACAAACAAAAACTCCAAGATAAGAATTCTTATGAGATGGAACCTTTGATGTCTTGACATAGTAAATTTCATTTTTAGATAACTCTGTTAGGAAGTTCTTCCTGACATCAAACCTAAACTGCCTTTCTGCAACTTCCACCAATTGCTTCTGATTTTGACCTCTTTGGCCCATTAGAACAAGTCTAATATCTTCCACATGACAGCCCTTCAACTAGGTGATAATAACAATCATATTCCCTTTAAAGTCTTCCATTCCTCAGACTAATCGTCTGTAATAAAGAATATAAACTGAGTGGAAACTGTTACTGCTTGTGATAGAGAAGGTAAATTGAGGGGAACCTTTTACTTGTTGAAATGGAAGGGGATGAACTGACGGGGAACCTGTTTCTTCACCAATGGCTGTTGTTCTCTGGCTGACTTTCTAGAAAGACTGCTACAGGAATCTAAAACTGCTGAGGGAATTTGAGGTTGCTTATTGGTAATGGAGGATAGAGAAATGCTGCTGAGGGATGCCACACTGCACACAGATGCTGATACACAGGGGACACTGTTTATAAGGGACTGCTTTGGGGGATCTGCCAATTAATCTCTACTATGGCTGATCTATTTCCTAACCTTCTTCCTCCCTCACTCCCTCCTCCTTGCTCCAACTGCCACCCTTCTCCTCCCAATACCCCCCCCCCCCCCGAGTGAATTATGAAATACTATAAGTTTCTTTCTCAGGTAAGGGTTTCATTGGGATAACAGGATGGGATACTGGGGTAAGGGGGATGAGGAAGTCCCTAATCTAACTGAGGTAAAATTGAGAAAGTAGTCCAGTCACAAACTATGACTATTAGACAGGGTGATGGAGGAAAATGGCTTTTCAAGATCTTCTTTCTTCCTCTTTAGTTAGATTTCTCCTTCTTATCAATTTCAACTGTCTAAAGTCAGAGAACTTCAAGTAACCAAGTCAGCCCCACTAGAGTCCAAAAGCCCAATCAGCTTCACAAAAGTCTCTCAGCCAACTTCAAACTCCAGAGAGCAAAAGTATGTCCCTCAGTCAGAGACTCATTCTCTTCTTAGTATGGCCAGCCAAAAGCCTCCAGGGACAAGTATGATTTCCAGTCCCAGACACCGAGACACAAAAGTCCCCTGGTCAACTCCAACTCCTCAGAGCCAGAGAGATAAAGTCCAAAATCCAAGTTTCTCCTCTCAGAGAGTACAGCCAAAGCCTCCAGGGAAAAAAAGTAACTTCAGTCCTAGACACAGAGACACCCAAAAGCCCCCTCCCCCAGCTCCAACTGCCAACAACCCGGGGACATTCCATAGGAATCCTGGGTTTGACAGACATCTAGAGCTAGATGCATTTTAGAGCTAGATCTCCTGTCCTGCATCTTGGTCCACAGGTCCTGCAAAAACTTCTCTCTCCCTCTCATATCTCTACCACACATCCCAAATTCCTTCAGTTCTACTTCTTATGATATGAACTCAGTGCCCTTTTTCATCTTGTTTACCTTTCTCTGGACAGTCTACAGTTTATCATTGCTCTTCCTAAACAAGAAAAAGCAAAATATAATACTTCTATAACTTCCATATTTTTGGAAGCTTTACATTTCTGAATTTAACTGAACATCACACTAACTCTTTTGATTGTCATATGACACTTAAAACAATCAGAAAATTTTCAAATTGTTAAATCATGCCTCTGCTTGTATTGGCAAAGTAGATATTTTTAACCCAAGCATAAGTCTTTATGCTTAATAAGAGTCCTTATAGTATTTACACAAGTATATATAAATAATATATAATTATTTTATAATGAAACAAATATAAATATATAAATAAATCTTTATATTAATCAATGTTGATTGAATTTTATCTTATTTGATCCAATTTAAAACTCTAGCCCAAAGTTATCAAACTCAAGCCTTGCTGACTGCAGATGGCCTGACAGAACTCAAGTGGAAAAGTTAGATTTAAACATAATTGAAAAATCTTTAACATAAAAATAGAATATAAATGTAACATAAAAATAACAGAGAGAATATTGTTCTGAGATTTTCTAAATCAGTAAGTGACTTGAAAGTATCCTGTTTCTATTGAGTTTAACACTAATGCTCTAGCCAGTCAAGAACTTTGTGGATCTTGACTCTCATTCTATCTGTGAACTCTCTTTCCCAAACCATTTGATTCATTCTTTGTACTACTTATTTTATAGAATTAGAATATTTAGTTTCCAAATAATTTTAATTATGCATTTACATGACCCTTTGTAGAACATAATTTTAAGTATGTAACTTAAAAAGATACACTCAATATTTCTGCATTTCTGCATTTGTTTATGAGGTTTTTATGCCCTAGTAAATGGTCAGCTTTGTACATGTACTATGTAATGCTGAGAAGAAGATAGATTCTTTTCTATTCCCATTTCAGTTTTCTCCAGAAGTCTATCACATCTTCAACCTCTTTCTCATTTATTTTTTATTAGATTTATCTAATTGTGAAAGAGGAAAGTTGAGGTCCCTAACTAAAATAATTTTACAGTCTATTTCCTCCTGTAAAATCATTAAAGTTCATTAAAAATTTGGATGTTATACTATCTATGTTTAGTAGTGATATTACTTCATTGTCTACACTGCATTTACAAGTAATAATTTCTTTCCTTATGTCTTTCAATTAGATCTATTTTTGTTTTAGCATTCTCTGAAATCATGATTCCTACTCCTATTTTCTTTTATTTCAGCTTAAGCATAATAGGTTTTGCCCCCAAACCTTTACCTTTACTCTGTATATATCCCCATGATTCAACTATGTTTCTTATAGACAGCATATTGTAGGATTCTGGAATTTTATCCATTCTGCTACCTGCTTCCATTTCATGGGTGAATGAATCCCATTCACATTTAGTTTTATGATAATTATGTATTTCCTTCCATCTTACACTTACTTTGTTTGTTCTTCTTTTTTTCTCCCTTCACACTGTTATTCCTAATGAATGGTTTATTTCAGAGCACTGTTTCCCCAAGCTTGACTTCCCTTCTACCTGCCTCCTCTCCCCCTACTCTTATTCTTGTGCCTTTTTACTTCTCTATAGGGTAAGATAGATTTCTATATCCAACTGAGTTTGCATGTTGTTCCCTCTTTGACTGAAATCTGATCTGATCAGAGTAAGCTTCCAGCATTGGAAGCCTCTTCCATCTTTCCTTCCATTATAATAGCTTGATTGTGCCTCTTCTTTTTTCAGATAATTTACCCTTCACAATATCTCCCTTCTCTCTTCTCTCAGTGTATTCCTCTTTCTCATCCTGTAATTTTTTTTGGATATTGTCCCTTTGTAGTTAATTCATATCCACATCCTCTCTTTATGTATATTCCTTCTCATTGCCCTAATACTTTTAAAATTCCTAAGAATTACAAGTGTTATCTTCCTTGGTCAGAATATATATACAATCCAATCTTGTTTAAACCCTTTTTATTTGCCTTTCCTATTTCCTTTTTGTGCTTTTCTTGAAACTTCTGTTTCAATGTCAAATTTTCTATGTAGTTTTGATGTTTTCATTAGGAATATTTGAAAGTTCTCCATTTTGTTATATGTCCATTTCCCCCCTGAAAAATGATACTCTTTTGCTCTGGGTGTGTAATTCTTGCTTGTAATCCTAACTCTTTTGCCTTCTAGGATATCATATTCCAGGTTTCCTAATCCTTTATGGTAGAAGTATCTAAATGTTGCGTTATACTGACTGTGGAGGATTCTTTTAATTTTTATTTTACACTCTTATTCTAAGATATAAGGGTAATTTTCCTTGATAATTTCTTGACATATGATGTACAAGTCCTTTTTTTTATCATGGTTTTCAGGTAATCCTAAATTCTTACATATTAGAATTATGTAAAGATTTCTATGTGTCCATAAATAATTTTAAAAATATCTTTCTTCAATCTATTTTTCAGGTCAGTTGTTTTTGCAATGAGAAAATCCACATTTTCTTCTCCTTTAAAAACATTATTTTAGTCTGAATATTTCTTGATGACTCAACACATCATTATATTTCATTTGCCCAATTCTAATTATTCAGAAATTATTTTCTTCAATGAGCTTTTGTACCTTTTTTATTTGACCTGTTCTTTGTTTTAAGGAGTTGCTTTTTTGTGAATTTTTACACATCTTTTCCTATTTTATGTGCTTCCTTTATGAAAATATTGACCCTCACTATTTTCTTGCCTGACTTTCTTTCCTTTTTGCCATTTTTCTTCTGATTCATTTGATTTTTAAAATCCTTTAAAAAACCTCTTCCAGAAGTTCTTTTGAGTCTAACTCCAATATATATTTTTCTTTGTAACCTTTTTTACAACTTTCTCTCCTAAGTTTGTGTCATGATCCTCCTTGTCACCATAGTAACTTTTTATAGTTAGCTTCTTTGTTGTTGTTTTTTGCTCATTTGTTTTCATCTTATGTAACATTTCACACTATATTAAAATTATGGTTTTGATTTGGAGAAGTCACTGTCCCAAGCTTATTTTTTGGAGCTCAGTTTTGCTTTCAGATTGTGAAAGTCTTGGGATCTGGCTTCCAATTTGAACTGGTGGGTCTGCATGATTACAGCAGGCTTTTACTATTCAGGGGACTTACTACTAGCTTACATAGTGGTGGGCCTTGCTGGAGGTCTGTAGTGTGGGTGAGCCCCTGACAGGCCAATGCCCAGTTAAAGGTTCTCTGCTCCCCTTCACTGTGCCTGGCCTGCTGCTGACTAGCTTGGGATTGACTGACTGTTCAACACTAAGCTTTCCTCAACCCCAAGGAGACAAACCTTCTCCTGATGATTCTCTGAGCTTTTCTGAGTAGAAAAATGCTTCCCTAAACCAAAATTCAGTAATAAGCTTTGTTTTAAAGTGGTTTGGATGGGAATTTAGGAGAAATCTGGAAAGTTCTCTCCTTAGTTCACTTTCTTGGCATGAGAAGTGAATAATCTCTTTATTGCTTTTGTAAAAATTATTTCTATTTCTTTTTTTTTAACCCTTACCTTCTGTCTTGGAGTCAATATTGCATGTTGGCTTCAAGGAAGAAGAGTGGTAAGGGCTAGGCAATGGGGATCAAGTTTGAACCCAGGACCTCCCATCTCTAGGCCTGGCTCTCAACCACTGAGCTACCCAGCTGCCCCCATTATTTCTATTTCAAAAGCACATATTTATCTCTTTGAAAATCTATTCTAGATTTTTTTTTTAGAAATTGGGGTCAATATTGCCTGGTTATAGTTTGCAGAATCTATTATCTTTTCTTCTTAAAAAATCAATACATTTGACCTTTTCCAGTTCTGTGGTGTTTTTCTTATTCCCCATTACCTGGTAAATATCACTGACAGTGACTTACTAATCACATGCTGAAATTCTTTCAATCTTTAAAGATGAATTTCTCCTGGGCCAGGTGACTTGAATTCCTCAAGGGCAACTAAGGCTTCTCTTACTATTTCCTTATGTTGGGAATCAGAACCCTGTTAGTTGTTTGTGCTTTGTCATTTCTAGTGCAAAGGTCATTCTCCTTGGCAAAGAAAACACAGTCAAATGTGAAATAAAGAAATTCAACTTTCTTTCTGCCATTACCTGTCATTGTCCCATCTACCCCAAGCCAAAACCATATTCTTTGGGGGATCTTGTTTTTCCTCTCAATATAGATTTTTGCAAAAACCTTTATTTGTTATCCATGACTTTTTGCTACTGTTTTGCCTGTATCATCTCATTTAGACATTTAATATTCCTAAATTCAGTCATTTAGGATTGTGCTATATGCCTATATTCTTCCTTAGTTGTTTGACCTTGTTCCTGTCTTCATACAAATCTTTTAAAATCTGAGATTGTTGATAAGTTCCCTGGGCATCCATATGGATCTCATCTGACAGCTTCTGTTTTTCTTCCTCATTAGAAGTGTTTCCTTTTGTGCCTTCAGAACATCTTTCTTGAGGGTTTTCCATCCCTCCAAGCTATCTTTCCCTGTCAAATTTTAGTCCACAGGATCTCACTTAGCCTTCCTCTGAACTCTTTGAAACCTGCTCTCCCAAAATATATGGTACATGTCAGACAATGCCTGGCTTTCCTCTCCTCTATCACAAATTCTAGGAGGGATTCCTCACTTTCCCCTGAGGTTTCTATCATTTCTACCCCCAGAAGCTAGTTCTTCCCTATTGGTGAGAATCAGATCCAGAACAGAATTTCCTCTTTGTTGGCTTTTCCATCTTTTAAAAGATGAAACAGACCTGATGCTCATGATTATACCCTTTCTATAAGATTCACCTCTTGACCTAAGCAGATACTGATCATCTTCATTTTTAGGGAAATGTTATAGAGTAGAAAACCATGTATTTATTGTACCTTCCTTCCACGTTCAGGCAAGGAAGGAGAGATTCCCATTATAATTGGCATTACTTTTTAAACTTACAAACAGCATGACCATAAACATCCTCTATAGTTTACAATTTGTAATTGGACAAAAAAATTGCTATTGGAATTACCAACTTTGTATTAATGTTGGATACAACATAGGAATGATGCTCTATTTTGTATTCAGCCTTCGGCATTTTTTTGCCCCTATTCATTCTTACCCATCTAACCATTTTAGTTGGGCGTATTTCTCTATAACTTGATGATACACAAAAAGAAATACTAGAGGAGAGAGATTTCTAATCAACACCAATCTTTGCCACTAACTAACTATGTATCCTTAAATAAGTGATGAGATTTCCTTGTGCTTTAATTCTATTAATTCTAAAACAGGGAAGGTAGGCAATAATGGAAGTTCTTAATTCTTTGTGTATGTGTATGGACTCCTTTGGCAACCTGGTGAAAACTGGGGACCCTTTCTCAGAATAATACCTTTAAAAGCATAAAATGTAAAACATGGAGTTTATAAAAGAAACCGATTATAAACAAAAGGAAATGCAATTATCAAATTTTTGTTTGCTTGTTTGAAAAAGAATCTCCCTCACCTAAGTTAGAAATTTAAGAAGTTTAATGGCCACTAATTAATCTTTTCCTAGTTCCAAAAAAGCAACAAACTTTGACTAAGTCTGTTTCCAACTGTGTCTAATTCATTCCTCCTTAAGCAGTCTGTTGATCCCCCAGATCCAGAGACCTACCATATTGATGCTGGCCTTGGTGCTATCACTAGCTCAGAACTTCTAAACTTAAGCGATCCACTAACCTCAGCCTTCTCCACCAGTAGGCATCACAGTTCTGTGCCATCACACTCAGCTAAAATATATAATTTTAAAAACCAAATTCATGGATACCCTGTTAAGAACCTCAGGACTAGATTATTTCTATCGTCTCTCCTAATTATAATGAATCTAGACTCATCACAAAACTTTTGATCCTTTTGCTATCCCATAAGCTAGTTCTTCTCTATTAGTGAGGAGCAGTTCCACAATAGAATTTCCTTTTTGTTGAGTAGAAGTTTTACTGCTTCTGGCAATATAGAACTTCTATCAATACCAACATCTTTTCTTTCCCTCTAGTAAATTGTGCCCTTCTGTGTATTTACAATGTTTCTGGAAGATCTACAACTGAGCCCTCATTTCAAAAATAGATGCACAGCACCTCAATATTAGAGAAAATTATGTGTAGTGTCTCACACAAGCCCAGGTCCACAATTAAGCAGTGTAGTCTTAAAATGGACCTAACAGTTGATGAATAGCTGTGTTCAACTTACACAAACAGTAAAGAAATCCCTTGAGGACATAGGACAGACTGAGAGTACTATCAATGAAAATTAATTGGCTTGAACACTACTCTAATTATTTTATTAAGCTAGAACACCATGGCTACTCTGTTAAAGATCAGCATCCACAGCTCAGCAATGAAGACCAAATTCTTCCTGCTTCCCAAGTCTGTGGCCTGACAGATGTCAGACATTATAACGCTGTTGTCATTATGCATGTTTACATATAATTTAAAAAGCAAAACATAAATAAACAAGTGGGACCACTTTGCAAGGACCAGCACAAGTCATCCTGTTCAATGACTCAGAGATTGGAAACAGATGTATACATTGGTAATTAAGCACGATCCAAGCTGCCTCTGGTGCACAAAAGCAGTTGCTGGAGAAACTGTGGGTGGAGCCACCCTAATGCAAACATTATTTGTCTTTTGGCTGGGAGTGGCAAAAGATTCAAGCCAATATGAGTGCATTAATCTTGAAAAGAAATCTTCCGGTAGGACACTTGCATCTCTGCCTCTGACCTCTCTCAAAATTGAAAGGTTTCAAAAGGATGAAGCTTTCTGCTTGTATTCACAACGTTATGGAATCATAGAGTAAGAAGGGACTCTAAAAGCGAATAATTCTGCCCATGATCTGTCACATTTTAGCTTATTCCAGGCAGATGACAAACTTTGCAAATGTTAAGCTGTCCAGATACAACATTCAAACAAATGATCAAATGGATTGACATACCATTCTCCCTTACATACTCAGAGTGAATTTAAGGCATATTTCCCCTGGTTCTGTCATTATTGGAAAGTCGGTTTTCAGCCAATTCCTTGTACCAGTAGCCTTCTTCATTTGCCGAAAATTTGTTAATGTTAAAAGTTAAAGTTAAAAAAAT
This sequence comes from Monodelphis domestica, assembly GCF_027887165.1. NCBI lineage: Eukaryota > Metazoa > Chordata > Mammalia > Didelphimorphia > Didelphidae > Monodelphis > Monodelphis domestica. The sequence continues at coordinate 248,030,526 of NC_077234.1, forward strand.
TTTTGGTTTTTGCTTGCATATAGTAAACAATCCCTTTTCATCAAAATTTCCTTCAATATAATGCTTTTTAACTTTTTATATTAAAGAATTCTCTAAATTTTACCCCAGCTTTTTATAAGTCAGAAAAACAGGAAGTACATATACCACATGACTGACCTTTGCTGTGTATTATAAAGGAATAACTTCTTTTTTGTACTTGGTTGGTAAGGACTCAATGAAAAGATAATTGACTCTCAACTCAGAGGTCATAGGTTCACATCCTATCTTTGCCATTTGTGTGACAAAACAAATAATTCGACAGAATATGATACGGTGAATAAGGTCCTAGATTTGGAGTAGAGGACTTGAGTTTAAATCCCACCTTTGGCACTTATTACCTGTACAAGTTTGGGGAAGTATCTTCGCTTGTGTTAGAACTCTGTTTCCTCATCTGTAAAGCACAAAGCTACACAAGATAGCTTCTGAGATTTCACTCCAATTGTATATCTGTCATCACATCATCCAGTGTTATACTTAAACAACAACAACAACAACAACAAAAACCAAAAGCACTGGTAGGCTTTGAATTTCTTAATTATGGATTGTTTCTCTTCTGTTTTAATCTTTTCTGCAACATTTAACACATAAAGACACATTTTCTAATTGTTGACTTTTTTCCACTTTAGGCGTTTCATTTTTTTAAAAAATTTCATTCTGTTTGTGCCTGACAAATTTTCTCATTGAACAAAGTCATTTTGGATTCTGATCTAGTTTACCAAAGGGTTCACCTTGATAATATTTCTAGCTATGATGCATGGGATTTTGAATTTGGAAGGGAATTCATGAATCATATAATCCAACCTGCTACTAAATTCATGAATCTCTTTTATGATATCATTTTACAAGGTGATTGTTCAATCTTGGCTTAAGTGTCCATGAAGAAATTGACTGTATTATGAAACCAACCATTCCATTATGAACTGAAATCTCTCTTCCTATAACTTCCACTTACTGGTCTTAATTTTGCATCTTGAAATACATCTTATATCCATTCTACATGATAATATTTCAATTATTTACAGATAATGGTCATATCCATCTAGAATAAACAGCCATAATTCCATTGTAGGATTCTTATGTGTAAAGTAGTTTCAGATTCTTTCTCCATTATATTTATCCTTCTCTGGAAAATTCTAATTAATCAATGCCCTTATTATTGATCATTATATCTTACTAGAACAGCATTGGTGAAGATGTGGCAATATACAGAGCTGGTACTTGGGGACCTGCTCAATTCCCCACTTTCCCAGTGCCCAAGGACATTTTTGTATGCCCTGCCCCTCTGCCCAGCCACCCAAAGCAAGTACTTTCTCCCTCAACTCTCTGGGGGTAATGTGGGAGGGAGCTCATAGACAGCTTAAATTTGTTCTAGGCACTCAAACTTGGAAAATGTTTGCCAACACTGTACTAGAATATATTGGTCCATTATTACCTTGGGATGAATACTATTTTTCTACTAATGAAGGCTAAATCACTATAAGCTTGATTGGCATCTTTTCCATAATCCTTTATGGACAGAACTTCAGCAAACTCATTTTCCAGTTCTTTCAATATCTCTAGTATAATTAGTACAGGACTGGTGATTGAAACTAAGAAGCTAGTTGCTTTCCAACAAGAGACATGATTAGCTTGAGACTATGCTTTGCTTCAAGTGTGCAATGTTGAAATAAGGGAGAAGAGTTCTCCACCCAAAATAATATATCTTCTACCTACTCATTCTTCCCTGAAATTCATTCATTGAGGATATAAAATATTTCATTTTAAAAGCAGATGTTTGGGAGTTTTACTGTAAGAAAATAATAGAAATGAGATAAGTCTTGTAAAACTGTATATACCTTTTGGCCCAGCTATATAGCTATTAGGTCTGTCTCTAAAGTGATCAAGGGAAAAGAAAAACAACATATATGCTCTAAAATATTTAAATATTTGCAGCAGCTCTCTTTGTGGTGACAAAGAACTAGAAATTGAGGGACGGCTTTTTAATTGGAGAATGGCAAAAGAATTTGTGGAATATGATTGTGATAGAAAATTACTGTACTACAGGAAATGACAAGCATGTTAATTAAAAAAAAACATGAAAACACCTTCATGGAATTATGAATAGCAAAATGAATAGAACCAAGAAAACATTATATATGACAATAGAAATATTATTTATATAATAATTTGTGTATATATATACCTCCAGAGAAAAAACTGAATCTATACCAACAAGACATAGTTTTAGATATACATATTTTTTTTCGTTAAATCATTCTTTCTGTACTTTGAGATGGAAGGTAGAGGGAAGATATCTGGAAATTTTAATGTAATAAATAAAACAAATAAGTCTAAAAAATAGAAATGAGTTTAGAAAAATTACAAATGATGATAATAGATTTTCCCTCCTCCCTTTTTGAAGAAGTGGAGTCTAAAGAACAAGAAAAAATTTATGTTCCAAGATAGGGAGGGGCCATTATTACCAAGGAATACTACTAAAATTAGAATGATTCAACAAATCTTAGCCTTGCCTTTCCCCTTCATGAAGACCACATGAAAATTCACAAAGTATTCCATATTAAAAGAATAAAGAAAAGTAAAGAAGTATGGCAAGAGAGAGTTAATTATGCATCAGGTGCTTTTTTTTTACAGTTTATAGTGAGCTTGACTTTGATTTCTCATATAGTTCTAGAATGTATTATAAAAGTATGTGATGATCTAGGAAAGGAAGCAGTAATTATTTGGAGCTAGCATGTCTGAAAAATGATTTATCTAATAGCATTTATTCCCAAATATATTAGTCTCTCCCCCTACCCTCCACGCACCATAAAAGATATCACTGAAAAAAGGTATGTATATATATATATATGTATATATATATATATATATATAGTGTCTTTTTCATGTTCTATTTTTTGGTTTATTCTCTGGATATAGGAATTTATTCTTTAAATATTAATTCTATAATTATATATAAAATTCTGTTGGTTCTACTCATCTCTTTCTTCATTATGTCATGCAGATCTTTCCAAGTTTTAAAAAATTAAACTGTTCATCATTCTTATGACTTAGTGATATTCTATCACAATCATGCATCACAATTTGCCACAATCCCCAGATAATGGACACCTCCTTCATTCTCTATGTCTTTACCACCACAAATAGAGCTCCTATAAATATCTTGGAACATGTAGGTTCCATCATGTCTTAATGAAGAAAAGGTCAAAACAGACTGGCTTCATTTCCTTTTCTTGTCAGGGTTATAAGAATTAAAACTCTGAGGAATATTAAAGATATAGTTTACATAGATTTCAGCAAAGCATTTATTAAAGTCTATCATGTTATTTTTTGAGAAAAATATTTATAAGTATGAGCTAGATGATGGTATATTCAAATGGATTTGGAACTGGTTGAATACCATATCCAAAGAGTATCAATATCATCTTGGAGAGAGATCTTTTATAAAAGGTCCCTACATGGTCTTCATTCTCCTTCCCACCTTTTACCTAATTCCTGAACTTCCAAATTATTCTTTCTCATCCTGGTTCTTCCTTATGGACCCAAAGCCTTTCTAGTATGGAATATCAACTCCTTTGTGCTTCCTTCTCAACACTAAGCATTCCTCTATTAGGCCAGCATCCTCTTCTAATTGATGAGGTTCTTATAGAGACTCCATTTTGAGGAGAGATCCAATCCTATTAGCATTCCCTTCCTGGTTCTCATTATGGTTTCTGGACTTCCAAAGCATGTCACAAGCTTGGTACTTTCCAACTTTCCCCATCCTTCATCTCATCCCCCAAACTCCATCCTTTTCAAATGTGTGTATAAGATTCTTAAGGTTGATGATTTTGTTTATTTTCCTTTTTTTAAAATATCTACAAGGCTTAGCACATTGCTCAACAAATGGTAAGCATTTAATAAACCTTCCTCTCTAGCATCACTTATTGGTACTTTACAGTTTGAGTTTTGTCAGTATTGTGGGTTGCATAATAGCCCTTCTGTCTTTGAAGATCATATTTAGACTGTATTTATATTATCAATATGACTGACAAGATCATATGATCATGGATCTGAGACCTGGAATGGTGTTTGGAGAAGTAGTCTAACCCTTTCCTTTTACAAATGTAACTGGAGCCCCAAAGTTAATATGCTATCACTGGTAAAAATCAATGTTTCACACATGTGTCAATGGTGAGGTAGAATTGGAAAGGAGAGAGAGGAGAATGCCTTCAGTCTCTTGAATGTCTTCATTTTCTTTGGACTCTGCAGTCACTTCAGCTGCTTCCAAAGCTTCTGGCTTCCAGCTTTGAAAGAAAAGATGATACTGCTCCCATTTCAGGTAGGAAAATAAGACTCTGAAGAAACCAGAGTGAAAGGAGCTAGCTAGGTTTCATTATATCTTTAGCCCTGGCTTGTTGTAATAGATCAAGAAATATCCCTTTGGTTGAAAACTAGCTCTCTCTCTTTCTCTGTCTCTCTGTCTCTGTCTCTGTCTCTATCTCATTCTTTCTCTCTTTCAGTTGAATTGATTTTCCTCAATCCTCAAAGGAAATCTCCCTCACTCTGGATTGAATACATATTCTCCTATGTATACTTCTTCTGAACTCTGTTTTGTTATTGAGTTGGATAAACATGGTTTCTGTGCTATCTGCTATTTGTGTGTTAATTGAGGAATTGGTATTTTGTAGAAAGAAAGTCAAACTTCCTATATAAACCTTGAGATCCTTTTTTCCCCATTAAGAAATAGCTATATAAAAGTTTAGCTTGAATTTGAAAACCATCTTCCTGAGATTAATATTAAAGGGAGCAGAATGAGTTAATTCTAGCCTGCTACCCCATCTCTCTGAGGATAGTAGAATGTTCAACTTCTGCCCTTCCCCTTTTGCTTCCACTCCTGGAAGAAATTAACCCTTCTTCCTTAGAGATGAGTCGGGAAAGAAGAGGTTAGAGATGTATATTTTTTACCTCCCTTTCAACCACATGACAAACCTATGCCAAAGATGAGTGACACTCATTATTCAAATAAGGAAATGAAAGCCTTAAGAAATGAAGTAATTTAATCAATATTACACAGATAGTAAGCATTATTTTATTTAAAAAGTAATAATTTAAGGTCTTGTTGGTTGTACTTAATTCTTTTCCTAATTCTACTTCTATTTCTCTATCATCTTTTCTTTTTCTGTCATTACTTTCATTTGAAATGAGAATAGAAATAAGGGAAAGGGAAAAAGACAAAATGCAGCATAGTGATCATATCTCCCTTTCTTTTTTGATCTTTGGTTTTCAAAGTATTCTACACTGTGCTGTTTTTCTCCTCTCTACTTTCATATCTTATGGTCTACTTTGTGTTTTAAAAATTCTTCATCTTTAAATTAAATTCTTCAGGACTAAATGAGCTATGCAACCCATTTGTGGGGGTCTTTAAAAATTAGTTTTTTTTTAAATGACCAAATAATTTTTCTAATGATATAGAAGAGGAGAAGGGTGGGAAAGTGATGAGTATGGGGGAAATGCTTTGCCCTCCTACTTTGATGTCCTTCTTGCCATTTGAATTTGACATTTAACCAAATAAACATCTTTGGATTTGATAGAGTTTACATGAGTCCAGTTGTGGGCATCTCCCTGCATCTTGGTCTTCTATTCTATGACCTAGTAGTTAATGCATGCTCATCCAGCCTTCCATATTCTAGTCACAAGGATTATAAGACTTCATTACAGAGCTAAAGAAGCTTACAGTCACCTTGATTATTCCACATTATTACCATCTGTAGCTTTTATATTCCTCCTTTCCCCCAAACTCCTATTTACCTACACTGAAAATTATTAATATATATTTTTTAATTTAGGCATTGTGTCTTCTAACCTGACTGAAATTTATCAATAATACAAGGATCCAGGACAACCCCAAGGGACTTATGACAAAAATGTTTATCTACTACCATAAAAAGAATTGAAGGAGTCTAAATACAGATTGGAGAACATACCATTTTTCACTATATTTCCTCCATGAATTTTCCTCTAGTGTAAGCCATGTGTGTCTTCTTTTACAGTGTTTTAAACATGAAAAATATATTGTACAAAAAGTCACATACAACTAATATCATATTATCTCTTGTCTTGGAAAGTATAAACCAATTATTAGAAATTACATAACTATGTAAGAAAAATTAAAAATATAACCTGACTCTCTCAGAGGATATCATTCATCAACCCTTTAAGCTGGACCTCTAGAGACTATTTTCTCCTAGCCAAAATTGTGGGAGATAGGTGCTCTTATGATCTCTATTTGACTGCTGAAGAAACAGAGACATTCAGAGGTTAAGTTACTTGATCAATATTCCACATCCAAATTTGAACTCAGGCCTCCCTGGCTTCAAGTCCAAATCTCTATCTCCTTTCTGTGCTGCCTGACCATATATTAAGCTCATGTTTTGTTCAGTCATTCATATCTGACTCTTTGGGACCCCACGGATGACAGCATGGCAATTCTGTCCAAATTGCCAAGAAGATTTCTTGTCAATGATACAGCAGTGGTTTGTCATTTTCTTCTCCAGTGGATTAAGGCAAACATAGATTAAATGACTTCCCCAGGGTCACAAGCTGGTATGTGTCTGAGTGTAGATCTGAACTCATGCTTTCCTGACTCCAGGCCCAGCACATATCTAGGTGGCCTCAACTATGCTTCATATGCCAACTAATTCATCCAGTAGGAAAATACATCTCATTGTAGCATCTTGTCATATTGCATTGATGACATTTTCATACTCTCCATGACCTCAAAAGAGTACTTGAGATGCCCCAAGCCAAAACTTTTTCCTTGTCACTACTTCTCTAATTTGTCTTATCTCCTTCTGTTAAAGATCCATTGCTTTCACAAAGTTATTCTAGCATTCATACATATGACCTAGTGTCTGGCATTCATTTTCTCATATCTCATGCTTCCTGATTCTGGCTTTCTGATTTTACCAAAGGATGATTCACATAATCTGAGTTGCTGATCCATGTTAATGTTAAGAAGGATGCATTATAATAGTAATCTTCAAAAAATATATTTATAGGAAGCCCCAGAGAAGGTGGATCAACTTATTGGTAAATTCAAGCCAAAAAAGAAATAAAAAGAGAATATTGGTAGGGGAGCTATTTTGGAGCAAGTAGAGAGAATTGAAGACTGATTTCTTTTTAAATAATTTAATATTTCCCCTAATGATAGGAAAAGCAATTTTTAACATTCTTTAAAAAATTTGAATTAAATTATCTCCATCCCTCCCTCTTTGTCTCCACTCCCTGAGATGGCATGCAATCCGATCTAGATTTTACATATTCAATGATATAAAACATTTTTGCACATTAGTCATTTTGTAGATGAGAATTTAAACAAAAAATGAAGATAGAAAATGAAATATATTAGGTTTCAATCTGCATTCAATCTCTATTATTTCTTTCTTTGGAAGGCAAATTACATTTTTTCCTCATGAGTCCTTAGGGATAGTTGAGAATAGCTAAGTCATTCACAATTTTTCACTATACAGTTTTGCTGTTACTGCTAACTTCCCTTTGCATCAGTTCATTTAAGTCTTTCCAGATTAAAAAAAATCATCCTACTTGTCATTTTGATGGCACAATAGTATTCCATTATATCAAGTTCCCCAACTTGTTTGCTGCTTGGATCCTTGGAGCACACTGGGACAGTATCCATTCAAGCCCTGAGAGTTAGTGTGCTACTTGTCTGATCTGCAAACAGCAGAGAACACTATCCTAGAGCTTTATAAAATATGATCCTAACCTGGTATCCAGGGCCAGGAAAGATTCTGACTTGAGTTTTTCTTTATCAGCATCATCAGAGAGCACTGACTGTAGAGCTCTTGTCCATCTGTGGGGCTAAGACACTGGGCTGAAATGCTGGATTTAGAGTCAAAGGAACTAAGTTAAAAGCATTGATCTCTTACTTGCTACCTGTATGAGGGTACTACCTTACCCTCAAGTAACTCTGGGTTTCTGTTTCCTCATCTGTAAAATGTAAGTATTGGTTAAAGCATCTTGTAAGGTCCCTTCTAACCCTAAATAATCTGTAATGATACCAAGTTGACATGAGGAAATGAACAGATTACTTTTTGACGAGGAACTCTCACCATGTAAAATCTTTGTTGTCTACAGCACTGAGGGTGTAAGTGATTTTCCCTTAATCCCTAACATGGTTCCCTCCTATGGGTAGCAGCATTAAGATTGGAACTCAAGGTATTCCAACTTCCAATATATTTCTCTATCCACCATGACATGTTGATTTTTCATGAGGAAATACATAAGAAAATAAATGGAATCAATAAAAACAATCAATAAGATACCGACATATTAAAAAGCAGAAGACTAACTATATATGGTAGAATGGCAACTGAAAGTTTTGGAAGGAGACAAGCATAGAAGGTATGTGCTTAGACAGAGTTGGACAAAAGAGGAATTCAAGTGTTGCTTACAAATCTTCGCTTTTTAAAGTAGGCTATTTCTATAGGTGCAAATTCAATATACACTTATGTGCATATGTATATATCTATATACACATATGCTTATATTTTGTGCTCATATTTTATATAGAGAAAGATATATGCAAAACAATTGCCCTCCATCATTAGCTATCATTCCCTCTCATTAAACAGTTAAAACTCATAGTAGCTGGTATTTGGAAATTAGCTTGTTTTTCAATCCCTTATAATATGAATGTGATGATTTACTATTAAATGTACCAATATCCCATCAGTTGTATTTTCAAGCCTTTGTTCATTTCTTTTTTTTCTTTTTCTTTTAAACCCTAACCTTCTGCCTTAGAATCAATATTATGTATTGGTTCCAAGGAAGAAGAATGGTAAGGGCTAGGCAATAGGGGTTAAAGGACTTGCCCATGGTCACACAGCTAGTAAGAGACCAAATTTGAACCTAGGACTTCCTGTTTCTAGACCCTACTCTCAATCCATTGAGCCACTCAGCTGCCCCCTATTAATTTCTTTTTTTTTACTTTACTAATTTCTGTTCTAAAATGAATTTAATTTAGTCCTGATTTTCTAGATGTTCAAAATTTCTACATTGTCAAAAGCACTAGATCTGGTGTTGAGACCAATTTCTAGATCTGACAGTAGGTATGTGATCACAGAATGATTAGTTACTCTCAAAGAACTTCAATTTCTTATGCAAAAAAAGATAATATATATCTTTCTACCTACCTCACAGTTTTTGAAAAAAAGCATTTAAAAAAAATAGACTTACTTCTGGGGTAAGATGGCTCTAGAGTAGAAGCAGGGCTCTACTTCTCCTCTTCCCCGATCGAGACAGAGTGCCTCAAAATGACAAAACCAAAATCAATTGAGGGAAGGAGTTCCAAGGTAGGGCACAGAGCAGAAGCTAGTCAAAGTTACAACATTTCCATGCTAAAAGGAGGGCAAAATTTCCCCCACCAAGGGATGATTCCCTCCCCCCCCCCAGCCCACTTCACCTACCTTTCCAGAGTCTGAGTGAGCATGGGACAAACTTCTAAGTTCTAGAAGGGAGGCTGATTGAGGTAAACACAGTCTTACCCCTAAGAGAAACTAGACTCAGAACACTTGGAGGCTGAGGAAATGTGGAGATAGGATGCCAGATCTTTGGGTCAGGGGGCGGTTCCCAGCAAAATGCCACAGAGAACTGAAAAAGGACCTCGGACACTCTCCAGTACTCAATACAGAGACTTGCCTACACTCCACACCCAGACCTCTTCCCAGGCAATCTATAATTTCTTAGGGGCTGGACCTGCCACTAAGAGCAGCTGTACATAGGGGAAAAACCTCTTCAGAGCCCAATACAAAGAGCACCCACATTCCTTATTTAGACTTCTGGCCATCAACTCCTAGGAACTAAAATCCAATAACACACACACACACACACACACACACACACACACACACACACACACAAACCCAAGAAGAAAACATTGACACTTGATAATTTTTATAAAGAAAAAACCCAGACTAAAGAAGAGACAGAAAAAGATGACAAACAAACACACACCAAAACCTTTGGAAAACATGAAAATCAGTGACAAGTTCTTAAAGACTTTAAATCCGAGATTGTCAGAAAAATGGAAGAGAAGTGGCAAGAAAAATGGGAAATAGTTCAAAAAGAAAATAACAGTTTAAAAGACAGGATCTCCCAGTTGGAAATTGAAGCCCAGAAATCAAATGAAATAATAAACCAATTGAAGACCAGAAATGACCTGCTAGAAGCCATGAAAAGCAGGATAGATCAAACAGAAAAGGAAAGTTAAAAGATTTTAGCTGAAAACCAGTCACTAAAAACTAGAATTGGGCAAGTAGAAGCCAATGATCTCATAGGATAGCAAGAATTAATAAAACAAAGCCAAAAAAATGACAGATTAGAAAGCAACACAAAATATCTCATTGAGAGGGTGGTTGACCTTGAAAATAGATCTTGGAGAGACAATTTGAGAATCATAGGCCTAAATGAAAACCTGGAAACAAACAGAAACCTTGACACCATACTACAAGAAATTATCTAAGAAAACTGCCCTGAGGTTCAGCAACCAGAGGGCAAAATAGACATTGAAAGAGTCCATAGGTCACCCCCTACATTAAACCCTCAAAAGACAACCCCCAGGAAAGTAATTGCCAAGTTCAAAAGCTTCCAAGCTAAGGAGAAAATATTACAAGAAGCCAGAAAGAGACAATTAAGATATCAAAGAGCACCAATCAAGATTACACAGAATCTGGCAGCCTCCACACTAAAAGACCTCAAGGCATGGAATATGATATTCAGAAAGGCAAGAAAATTGGGTCTACAAACAAGGATCACCTACCCATCAAAATTGACTATATATTTCCAGGGGAAACAATGGGCATTCAACAAAATAGAAGACTTCCAAATATTTGTAAATAAAAGACCAGAATTAAACAGAAAATTTGACATCAAAATACAAAAACCAAGAAAAAACATGAAAAAGTAAATAAGAGAGAGTTCTTATTTTTTTTCTTCTTCTTCTTTAAGGGCCTCATTAACACCAAATTGTTTATATTCCTATATGGAAAAATACTATTTGAAAATGTCAAAAATTGCATTCACTAGTATAATTTTTAGAAGAATTATCCATAGGTAGAAACTGGGGTATTAAGTGGTATAAAATCATATGTAAAAAAAAGAAGAAGAAAGGAAGGGGGAGGGAGAAAAAATGGCACCAAGAGAAACTTGAAGGAATAAGAAAATTAGGATAATCTATATTTTACAAAAAGGCACACAGGAATGGGAAGGAAATAATACAAGTATAATAAGGAGAGGAAGAGAGTGCTAAAAGGTAATACTCAAAACTTACTCTCAGTGGAAATAATTCTGAGAGGGAAGAGCATCTAGATCCACTGGGGCATCAAATTCTATCTAACCATATAGGGAATTTGAGAGGGAAAAACTGAGGTGTGGAGTTGGGTGGGGAAGGGTGGGGATTAGGGGGGCTGATTAAAAACAGAACACTGGTGTAGAAGGAAATAATGAAAGAAGAAAGGACAGGACAAGGAGAGAAAATCAAAATGTTGGGAAATACATAGGTAGTAATCATAACTTTGAATGTGAATGGCATGAACTCACCCTTAAAACACAAACAACTAGCAGAGGGGATTAGAAACCAAAATCCTACCATATGTTGTCTAAAAGAAACACATATGAGGAAGGTACATATGCATAGAATAAAGGTAAGTGAATGGAGCAAAATTTATTGGGCATCAACTGAGAAAAAGAAGGCATGAGTTGCAATCATAATATCTGAAAAAGCCAAAGTAAAAACAGATCTAGTTGAAAGAGATAGGGAAAGTAATTACATCCTGATAAAAGGCATTATAGACAATGAGTAATTATTAGTACTCAACACGTATGCATCAAATGGCATAGCATTCAAATTTCTAAAGGAGAAACTAGTGGAGATCAAGGATGAAATAGAGAGGAAAACTATACTAGTGGAAAATATGAACCTTTCTCTGTCAGAAATAGATAAATCAAACCAAAAAATAAATAAGAAAGAGGTAAGAGATGTGAATGAAATCTTTGAAAAATTAGAGTTAATTAGATATATTGAGAAAAATAAAGAGGGACAAAAAGGAATACACCTTCTTTTCAGCAGCACATGGTACATTCACAAAGACTGACTATGTATTAGGGCACAAATACATTGCAAACAAGTGCAAAAGAACAGAAATAATAAATGCAACCTTTTCAGATCACAATGCAATAAAAAATAATTAGTTAGAGTACATGGAGAGGCAAATCAAAAAATTAATTGGAAATTAAATAATATGATTCTCCAAAATCAGTAAGAGAACAAATCATAGAAACAATAATTTCATTGAAGAAAAAGATAATGATGAGACATTCTTTCAAAATCTATGAGATGCAGCCAAAGCTGTAGTCAGGGGAAAATTTATATCCTTGAGTTCATATATTAACAAATTAGTAGGGCAAAGGTCAATGAATTGGACATGCAAATCAAAAAACTTGAAAGCAAACAAATCAAAATTCCCCAGATGAAAAATAAATTAGAGATACTGAAAATTAAGGAAGAAATTAATAAAATAAAAAATGAAAGAACTATTGAACTAATAAATAAAATTAGAAGCAGGTGTTTTGAAAAAATAAAAAATATACAAAGTACTGGTCAATCTAATAAAAAATAGGAAAGAAAAAACCAAATTAACAGTATCATAGAAGAAAAGGGAGACCTCATCTCCAATGAAGTGGAAATGAAGGCAATAATTAAAAACTATTTTGCCCAATTATATGGCAACAAGTATGCCAATCTAGGTGATATGGATGAATATTTACAAAAAATAAATTGCCTAGATTAAAAGAAGAAATAGAATTCTTAAATAACCCCATATCAGAAAAAGAAATTGAACAAGTCATCAAAGAACTCCCTAAGAAAAAAAATCCCCAGGGCCTGATGGATTCAAAAGTGAATTCTATCAAACATTCAAAGAAAAACTAATCCCCAAATTATGCAAACTATTTGACAGAATAAGAAAAGGAGTTCTACCAAGTTCCTTTTATGACAGAAATATGGTACTGCTTCCAAAGCCAGGTAGATCTAAAACAGTGAAAGAAAAGTACAGACCAAACTCCTTAATGAACATAGATGCAAATATCTTAAATAGAATACTAGCAAAAAGCCTCCAGCAAGTGATCATGAGGGTTATTCATTATGATCAAGTAGGAATTATACCAGGAATTCAAGGATGGTTCAATATCAGGAAAATCATTCACATAATTGACCAAATAACCAACCATAAATGACCACATAACCAACAAAAATCACATGATTATCACAATAGATGAAGAAAAGACCTTTGACAAAATACAACACTCATTCCTATTGAAAACACTAGAGAGACGACTTCCGGTTAAGATGGCGGCTTAGAGAAAGCTCAAGTTCAGATCTCCGGAAAAACCTTCCCGACCGATCTCAAACGATAAGCTCCTAAGGCGCCGAAATTCAAAACGATCAACAGCACAGACCCTGGGAACCCTCCTCCTGGACCTGGACCCGGTTCAAAAGGTACGGCTCCCCTCAAAAGCCAGAACCCGAGATCCCTTGGACCTCAGGGGTAGGAGCGCAGAGTCCAAGGCTCCCGGAAGCCGCAGCCCTGCCGGCTGGGCTCAGAGAGCAGAACCCTCAGGGCCTTCTACAGTCCCCGTGAAAGTTACTGCCAGGGGCTTCCGCTGCAGAGAGCTGGTCGAAACAACAGCAACCCTCAGGGCGGGCAAGACAGCCTCATGGGCTGGATCCTGCTATCCAAGTCTCAGTGAAAGTCCTTGCTCTCGGAGCTTGGGTTAGCTGCAGCCCATCCCCCCGCAGGCCGACGAAACAGCCTCACGGCCAGCAATTCTGAAGGCAACTTCCTGAAAGCAACGTGGTCCGACCCTTCCATTCCAGTTCCAGTGAGGCATATTCAGTTTAACCCAGGGAAAGTCATAGAACCATCTGCCCAGGACTAAAGCCTCTGAACACCAGACAGAGACAAGAAAAGCCAATCCTCCACATTCAGAGATGGAAAACTCCACAGAAGCACAGAAGCCCCAAAATACCAAGAAAAATAAGAAGAAAGGGGCGACTTTGGACACATTCTATGGAGCCAAAATACAAAATACAGAGCAGATAGAAGATAATATAAAAGAAAATGCTCCAAAACCTTCCAAAGGAAATGGAAACTCTCCACAAACCTATGAAGAATTTGAATCAGAAATGACCAAAAAGATGGAAGCCTTCTGGGAGGAAAAGTTGGAAATAATGCAAAAGAAATTCACGCATCTACAAAACCAGTTTGACCAAACTGTAAAAGAAAACCAGGCTTTAAAGGCCAGAATCAGGCAGCTGGAAGACAACGATCGTGTAAAAGAGCAAGAATCAATAAAGCAAAGCCAAAATACCAAGAAATTAGAAGAGAACATAAAATATCTCACCGACAAGGTGATAGATCTGGAAAATAGGGGGAGAAGGGATAATTTAAGAATAATTGGACTCCCAGAAAAGCCAGAAATAAACACCAAACTGGACATGGTGATACAAGATATAATCAAAGAAAATTGCCCAGAGATTCTAGAACAAGGGGGCAATACAGCCACTGACAGAGCTCACAGAACACCTTCTACACTAAACCCCCAAAAGACAACTCCCAGGAATGTAATTGCCAAATTCCAAAGCTATCAAACAAAAGAAAAAATCCTACAGGAAGCCAGAAAAAGACAATTTAGATATAAAGGAATGCCAATCAGGGTCACACAAGACCTTGCAAGTTCTACTCTGAATGATCGTAAGGCATGGAACATGATCTTCAGAAAGGCAAGAGAGCTGGGTCTCCAACCAAGAATCAGCTACCCAGCAAAACTGACTATATACTTCCAAGGGAAAGTATGGGCATTCAACAAAATAGAAGACTTCCAACTTTTTGCAAAGAAAAGACCAGAGCTCTGTGGAAAGTTTGATACCGAAAATCAAAGAGCAAGGAATACCTGAAAAGGTAAATATTAAGGAAAGGGGAAAATGTTATCTTCTTCTTTTACTCAAACTCTCTTCTATAAGGACTACATTTATATCAACCTATGTATACTAATATGTGGGGAAAATGTAATGTATAAATAGGGGGTAAAGAAAGACCAAATAGAATAATCATTCTCACACAAAGATTCATATGGGAAGGGGAGGGGAAGAAAAATCCTATAAGAAGGAGAGGAAGAGAGGGGGGGGATTTACTTAAACCTCAATCTCAGGGAAATCAACTCTGAGAGGGAAAAACATCCAGATCCATTGGGATCTTGAATTCTATCTTACCCAACAAGGGTAAGGAGAAGGGAAAACCAAGGGGGGGAGGGGGAGAGGGAGAACAAAAAGGGAGGGAAAGAGAGGGGGGAAGGGGAGGGAACAAAAAGGGAGGGACTAAAAAGGGAAACATCAAGGGAGGGGACAAGGGGGACTGTTTCAAAGTAAATCACTGGACTAAAAGGTAGAGCCGAAGAAGAATAGGTTAGAATTAGGGAAGGCAATCAAAATGCCAGGGAGTCCACAAATGACAATCATAACTTTGAACGTGAATGGGATGAACTCACCCATAAAACGTAGACGAATAGCAGAATGGATTAGAATCCAAAACCCTACCATATGTTGTCTTCAAGAAACACACATGAGGCGGGTTGACACCCACAAGGTCAGAATTAAAGGATGGAGTAAGACCTTCTGGGCTTCAACTGATAGAAAGAAGGCAGGAGTGGTAATCATGATATCCGATAAAGCCAATGCAAAAATAGACCTGATCAAAAGGGATAGGGAAGGTAATTATATTTTGTTAAAAGGGAATATAGACAATGAGGAAATATCATTAATCAATATGTATGCACCAAATAATATAGCACCCAAATTTCTAATGGAGAAACTAGGAGAATTGAAGGAAGAAATAGACAATAAAACCATAGAGTGGGAGACTTAAACCAACCATTATCAAATTTAGATAAATCAAATCAAAAAATAAATAAGAAAGAGGTAAAAGAAGTGAATGAAATCTTAGAAAAATTAGAATTAATAGACATATGGAGAAAAATAAATAGGGATAAAGAGGAATACACCTTCTTCTCAGCACCACATGGCACATTCACAAAAATTGACCATACATTAGGTCACAGAAACATAGCACACAAATGCAGAAAAGCAGAAATAATGAATGCAGCCTTCTCAGATCACAAGGCAATAAAAATAATGATTAGTAATGGTACATGGAAAACCAAATCTAAAACCAATTGGAAATTAAACAATATGATACTCCAAAACCGTTTAGTTAAAGAAGAAATCATAGAAACAATTAATAATTTCATCGAGGAAAATGACAATGGCGAAACATCCTTTCAAACCTTTTGGGATGCAGCCAAAGCAGTAATCAGAGGTAAATTCATATCCCTGAATGCTTATATTAACAAACAAGGGAGAGCAGAGATCAATCAATTGGAAATGCAAATGAAAAAACTCGAAAGCGATCAAATTAAAAACCCCCAGCAGAAAACCAAATTAGAAATCCTAAAAATTAAGGGAGAAATTAATAAAATCGAAAGTGATAGAACTATTGATTTAATAAATGAGACAAGAAGCTGGTACTTTGAAAAAACAAACAAAATAGACAAGGTACTGGTCAATCTAATTAAAAAAAGGAAGGAAGAAAAGCAAATTCACAGCATTAAAGATGAAAAGGGGGACAGCACCTCCGATGAAGAGGAAATTAAGGCAATCATTAGAAATTACTTTGCCCAATTATATGGCAATAAATACACAAATTTAGGAGAAATGGATGAATATATACAAAAATACAAACTGCCTAGACTAACAGAAGAGGAAATAGAATTCCTAAATAATCCCATATCAGAAATTGAAATCCAACAAGCCATCAAAGAACTTCCTAAGAAAAAATCCCCAGGGCCTGATGGATTCACCTGTGAATTCTATCAAACATTCAGAGAACAGTTAATCCCAATACTACACAAACTATTTGACATAATAAGCAAAGAGGGAGTTCTACCAAACTCCTTTTACGACACAAACATGGTACTGATTCCAAAACCAGGCAGGTCAAAAACAGAGAAAGAAAACTATAGGCCAATCTCCCTAATGAATATAGATGCAAAAATCTTAAATAGGATACTAGCAAAAAGACTCCAGCAAGTGATCAGAAGGATCATTCACCATGATCAAGTAGGATTCATACCAGGGATGCAGGGCTGGTTCAACATTAGGAAAACCATCCACATAATTGACCACATCAACAAGCAAACTAGCAAGAACCACATGATTATCTCAATAGATGCAGAAAAAGCCTTTGATAAAATACAACACCCATTCCTATTAAAAACACTAGAAAGCATAGGAATAGAAGGGTCATTCCTAAAAATAATAAATAGTATATATCTAAAACCATCAGCTAATATCATCTTCAATGGGGATAAACTAGATGCATTCCCAATAAGATCAGGAGTGAAACAAGGATGCCCATTATCACCTCTACTATTTGACATTGTACTAGAAACACTAGCAGTAGCAATTAGAGAAGATAAAGGAATTGAAGGCATCAAAATAGGCAAGGAGGAGACCAAGTTATCACTCTTTGCGGATGACATGATGGTCTACTTAAAGAATCCTAGAGATTCAACCAAAAAGCTAATTGAAATAATCAACAACTTTAGCAAAGTTGCAGGATACAAAATAAACCCACATAAATCATCAGCTTTTCTATATATCTCCAACACAGCTCAGCAGCAAGAACTAGAAAGAGAAATCCCATTCAAAATCACCTTAGACAAAATAAAATACCTAGGAATCTATCTCCCAAGACAAACACAGGAACTATATGAACACAACTACAAAACACTCGCCACACAACTAAAACTAGACTTGAACAAATGGAAAAACATTAACTGCTCATGGATAGGACGAGCCAATATAATAAAAATGACCATCCTACCCAAACTTATTTATCTATTTAGTGCCATACCCATTGAACTACCAAAATACTTCTTCACTGATTTAGAAAAAACTATAACAAAGTTCATTTGGAAGAACAAAAGATCAAGGATATCCAGGGAAATAATGAAAAAAAACACACATGATGGGGGCCTTGCAGTCCCTGACCTAAAACTATATTACAAAGCAGCAGTCATCAAAACAATTTGGTACTGGCTAAGAAACAGAAAGGAAGATCAGTGGAATAGACTGGGGGAAAGCGACCTCAGCAAGACAGTATACGATAAACCCAAAGATCCCAGCTTTTGGGACAAAAATCCACTATTCGATAAAAACTGCTGGGAAAATTGGAAGACAGTGTGGGAGAGACTAGGAATAGATCAACACCTCACACCCTACACCAAGATAAATTCAAAATGGGTGAGTGACTTAAACATAAAGAAGGAAACCATAAGTAAATTGGGTAAACATAGAATAGTATACATGTCAGACCTTTGGGAGGGGAAAGGCTTTAAAACCAAGCAAGATATAGAAAGAATCACAAAATGTAAAATAAATAATTTTGACTACATCAAACTAAAAAGCTTTTGTACAAACAAAACCAATATAACTAAAATCAGAAGGGAAACAACAAATTGGGAAAAAATCTTCATAGAAACCTCTGACAAAGGTTTAATTACTCATATTTATAATGAGCTAAATCAATTGTACAAAAAATCAAGCCATTCTCCAATTGATAAATGGGCAAGGGAAATGGATAGGCAGTTCTCAGATAAAGAAATCAAAACTATTAACAAGCACATGAAGAAGTGTTCTACATCTCTTATAATCAGAGAGATGCAAATCAAAACAACTCTGAGGTATCACCTCACACCTAGCAGATTGGCTAACATAACAGCAAAGGAAAGTAATGAATGCTGGAGGGGATGTGGCAAAATAGGGACATTAATTCATTGCTGGTGGAGTTGTGAATTTATCCAACCATTCTGGAGGGCAATTTGGAACTATGCCCAAAGAGCAACAAAAGAATATCTACCCTTTGACCCAGCCATAGCACTGCTGGGTCTGTACCCCAAAGAGATAATGGACACAAAGACTTGTACAAAAATATTCATAGCTGCGCTCTTTGTGGTGGCCCAAAACTGGAAAACGAGGGGATGCCCATCAATTGGGGAATGGCTGAACAAACTGTGGTATATGTTGGTGATGGAATACTATTGTGCTAAAAGGAATAATAAAGTGGAGAAGTTCCATGGAGACTGGAACAACCTCCAGGAAGTGATGCAGAGCGAGAGGAGCAGAACCAGGAGAACATTGTACACAGAGACTAATACACTGTGGTATAATCGAACGTAATGGACTTCTCCATTAGTGGCGGTGTAATGTCCCTGAACAACTTGCAGGGATCCAGGAGAAAAAAACACCATTCATAAGGAAAGGATAAACTATGGGAGTGGAAACGCCGAGAAAAAGCAACTGCCTGAATACAGAGGTTGAGGGGACATGACAGAGGATGGACTCTAAATGAACACTCTAATGCAAATACTATCAACAAAGCAATGGGTTCAAATCAAGAAAACATCTAATGCCCAGTGGACTTACGCGTTGGCTATGGGGGGTGGGGGGGGGAGGAAAAGAAAATTATCTATGTCTTTAACGAATAATGCTTGGAAATGATCAAATAAAATATATTTAAAAAAAAAAAAAAGAAAACACTAGAGAGCATCAAAATAGATGGGCCTTTTCTAAAAATAATAAACAGTATATATATATAAAGCCATAAGCAAGCATCATCTGCAATGCGGATAAATTAGAAGCATTCCCAATAAGATCAGAAATGAAACAAGGATGCCCATTATCACCCCTATTATTTAACATTGTACTAGAAACACTAGCAGTAGCAGTTATAGAAGAAAAAGAAATTGAAGGTATTTAATAGGCAATGAGGAGACCAAGCTATCACTTTTTGCAGATGATATGATGGTCTACTTAAAGAATCCTAGAGAATCAACTAAAAAGCTTGTGAAAATAAAAAAAAAGTTTAGCAAAGTTGCAGGATACAAAATAAACCCACATAATCAGCATTTCTATATACTTCCAACTCATCCCAGCAGCAAGAGTTAGAAAAAGAAATTCCCTTCAAAATCACCCGAGACAATATAAAATACTTAGGAATCTATCTGCCAAAACAAACACAGGAACTATATGAATAAAACTACAAGACAATCTCTACACAATTAAAATTAGATCTAAGTAATTGGAAAAACATTAATTGTCCATGGCTAGGAGAAGTTAACATAATAAAAATGACCATCCTACCCAAACTAATTGACTTATTTGGTGCCATACCCATCAAACTACCAAAAAACTTTTTTTACTGAATTAGAAAAAACAATAACAAAGTTATTTGGAAGAACAAAAGATCAAGAATATCAAGGGAAATAATGAAAAAAATACAAAGGAAAGTGGCCTAGCAGTAGCAGATCTTAAACTGTACTATAAAGCAGTGATCATCAAAACTATATGGTACTGGCTAAGAGACAGAAAGGAGGATCAGTGAAATTAACTTGGGGTAAATGACCTCAGTAAGTAAGACAGTCTATGATAAACCCAAAGATCCAAGCTTTTGGGACCAAAATTTGTTATTTGACAAAATCTGCTGGGAAAATTGGAAAACAGTATGGGAGAGATTAGGTTTAGATCAACATCTCACTCCCTACACAAAGATAAACTCAGAACAGGTGAACGACCTGAACATAAAGAAGGAAACAATAAGTAAACTAGGTGAACACAGAATAGTATACTTGTCAGATCTTTGGGAAAGGAAAGATTTTAAGACCAAGCATGAGTTAGAAAAAATTAGAAAATGATAATTTTGATTTCATTAAATTAAAAAGGTTTTGTATAAACAAAACCAATGCAATCAAAATTAGAAGGAAAGCAACAAATTGGGAAAAAATCATTCTAACAAATACCTCTGACAAAAGTCTAATCACTCAAATTTATAAGGAACTAAATCAATTGTCCAAAACAACAAGCTATTCCCCAATTGATAAATGGGCAAGGGACATGAAGAGGCAATTTTCAAATAAATAAGTCAAAACTATTAATAAGCACATGAAAATGTTCTAAATCTCTTATAATCATAGAAATGCAAATCAAAACAACTCTGAGGTATCGCCTCATACCTAGAAGATTGGGTAACATGACAGCAAAGGAGCATAATGAATTTTGGAGGGGATGTGGCAAAATTGGGACATTAATGCATTGTTTGTAGAGTTGTGAATTGATCCAACCATTCTGTAAGGCAATTTGGAACTATGCCCAAAGGGTGGTAAAAGACTGCCAGCCCTTGATCCAGCCATAGTACTGCTGGGTTTATAGCCCAAAGAAATAATAGGAAAAAGTCCAGTCTCTGATGTGCACTGACTATCATTCTGGACTCAGTTACATAATGTCCCAGCAACTGTTGAAAGCTATAAATTACATTCAAGATCCTAATGGGGAAATATTACGATAAAAGAATTGGCAAAAAATATTGGAGAACTTTTATACCTGTTTTCTACTTTATCCCTATTTTACAGTTGATACAAACCGTCTGCCCCCTTTAAAAAATTCTGAAATAAACTCATTATTTATTTCATTCAATCCATTCAAATTCAATAAATTTCTCCATAATATGGAAAAATCTTTTTACAAATATTTAAAAGGAAAATAGATTTCTCTCATGGTCTATTTACATAATACATTTACCTAATACATAAACAATTCAGAATACAAGTCAATTCAGTCATGTGAAAAGCAATGGCATTAATTTAGAATATCCTCCATAAGTTAATGATATTAAAAATAATAATCAATTTTTAGTGTGAGATTTCAACATGTTACAAGTTTACACTGTTTGTTGTTGCTGTCAAGCTAGATGAATGTATTTCCTATAGAATTAGCACTTACACTGGCCTATAATTATTCCAGAGAACAGTCACTTAGTCAAAGACCGACAAGGCACTGTGAAAGGTTTCACGTGTACTCTTGGATAGTGGATTTCAAATGAACCCAGGAGAAAAGAAGGACTTGTAGTAGAAAGAAATCTAGCCTCAGTTGCAGGAAACACTTCAAAGAATGCCAGGTTCTCCTCATCTGAAAACTCCCCAATATTTGTTAATTCCATATGGAAAACGTTCTATCCCTGTAATTTCCCCCCAAATACTCTGGCCTAAGTTAGCATTTGCATCTTTATTTTTCACTCCCTGTCTAATTAGCTGATGACCAGCTACCCTGCACTGCTTACTGGCCAGTGTGACATTGACAAGAAGCAGAAGGGGCTGACAGCAATGTGTGAGGTGCTTAGGGGCGCTTTGGAAAGGTAGGTGGGTGGGGTGTCTGGTATGTAATCTTAACTCGGCCAGCTTTTCCCAATAAAGAAGATGCCTGAAACCACAAACTGGAAGCTGCAAACACAGTGTGCAAAATGTGATTTTATAATCTGTGGACTGTGGTCATTATCTCATTGTTTGGATTCCTAAATAGGACCACACAAGAGTATAATAGGAAAATTACTGTGGGAATTGTCTCAGTCATATGCACTCAATGCAATACAGACACGTGGAAGGATGTAGATTAGGTCACTTTTTATTTTTAATGTCTTTATCAGACAACTCGCTCCCAGATGGGAAAGGGGGCAATTCTACAATTTTCTAATTGTTATAGAATTTTATGAAAGTTGACAGGTCTTAGCCACCATCCCACCCACCTCTAGGCTGGATGGTGTGGATAGAGGGTCAGGCTGATCTTAGTTAGGAACATTTGAGAGATTGAGTTCTACCTCCTACATATTCCTGTTTGTGACCATTGACAAGTCCCTTAACCTTTAAGTGCCCTCGGCAATTTTCTAATGCTATAAATTATGGAAGAATGGCCAAATTGAATGGGTAAAGGATGTATAGTTTCTGTGGCAAAAATTCCTAGCACCAATGAAATCACAGGTCCAAAACAAACCAACAAAAAACCCTTGTTAATTGTAACAGCATTTCCATTTTTTTCTATCAACTTCCAAATGAAATAGAACTGAAATATAAAGCTGAGGAGCCTATAACCTGTTCATCTCTTAGTTTGCCAAGAAAAATAGCACAATGCAGCTCTCTGCATATTTCAAGCAAGGGTGGAAGAAAATATCATCTATCTAGGACTCAAAGCTGTTTCAGCAACAGTCACAGTTACAGCCCCAAGAATTTTTATTTCCATTGAAATTTCTCGGGATAGTTTTGAAGCCTGATTAACCACTTCCTTTTTGGAGCCGGCTAGACAGAACAAATAGAAATTCTTTAGTTATTAAACACAGAAAAGGCATTTTCCCAGAAAGAATAATTTCACAGAAAGGCGTTGTTACTTTGGTTTGGCTAAGAGACAATATTCTAAAGCAAATAAAGAAAATAAAAGTAATTATTTCTCAGCAAGTTTTAATAATTTTTAGAATTTTAATTAGTTTTTGTTCAATGAAGATTTAAATGAATTAAGGCTATCACAACAGCCAATGTATCTAGTGTCCCATATTTGTTAGAAATCAGTTAGTGACTTAGGAATGCAACACTGTCAAAGGAGAAGTCAGTTGTTTCTTAAGTGTCAACTGTGTGCCAGGCACTGTGCTAAATGTTGTGGATACAAGGAAAAGCAACCCAAAAAACACAACCTCCTCTCTCAAGGATTTTGCAGTCCAATGGCAGAAGAAAATTGCAAATAACTGTCAAAAATGCTAAATTGGAAATTATCAATAGAGGAAAGTGACTAGAATTAAAGATAAGGGACAGATTCCTAAAGGAAGTGAGATTTTTGTTGGAAAGCAAAGAAATCAGAAAACCCAAGATGGAGAGATGAGACATATTACATGGAGAATTAATCTACATTCATCCCCAATGTATTCACCAAGGAATATGCCTTACCACTTGTGTATAGCAACTTTTATATAGAGACTGTGTGGAATTGAGTGACACCAGATAAAGAGCTGACCTTCATTTTAAGAAAACCTGAGTCAGTGCTCAAAAGACTCTAAAACTACATATCATTTGATCCATTAATACTTTACTAGGTCTGTATCCCAAAGAGATAAAAAGAGAAAAATACCCATTTGCACAAAAAATATTTATTATAGCTCTTTTTGGGGTAGCTAAGATTTATAAATTGAAGAGTTGTTCATCAGTTGGAGAATGGCTGAACAAATTATAGTATGTAATAACTATAGAATACTATTGTGCTATAAGAAATGACATCCAGGATGATTTCAGAAAAATCAGATAAGACTTACATGAACTGATATAAAATGAAGTAAGCAGAACCAGAGTACAATAAATTCTCAAATTCTCAGCAATTCAGTGATCTAAGATAATCACAGAGACTGGTGATGAAAAATTCTATCTGCCCTCTAAGAAAGACCTGATAGAGTCTGAATACAGACTGAAATATACCTGATTTCCTTTTTCCTTCCTTCCTTCCTTCCTTCCTTCCTTCCTTCCTTCCTTCCTTCCTTCCTTCCTTCCTTCCTTCCTTCCTTCCTTCCTTCCTTCCTTCCTTCCTTCCTTCCTTCCTTCCTTCCTTCCTTCCTTCCTTCCTTCCTTCCTTCCTTCCTTCCTTCCTTCCTTCCTTCCTTCCTTCCTTCCTTCCTTCCTTCCTTTCTCCTTCCTCCTTTTCTTCCTCTTTCTTCTCCTCCTTCTCCTCCTCTTCCTCCTCCTTCTTCTTCATCTGAAAAGAAATCCTGAAAAATAATATCAAGATGGCAGCTCTCTACATTCAAAAAGTCAGGTGATTCTGAGTATAAAATCAGGGGGAAAATGTCTTCTCTAAGTGCTCTACAGTATTTTTCAGAGGAGATAACCATCAAAAATAAGATAAGCCCCAGCCCTACTTTGGCTTGTTAGAAGGCAAGGACCTGAAGCAATGTGTTTGCATAACCAAGATGAAAAGTAGAATGGCTATTCACCAGTCCTGAAAACTATAACATGTTTTGATAAGTATATTTAATCTCCTGGGAGAGATAACTGTACTTGTGTTATTGATGCTGGTTAAGCTTTCCAGTCATTAAACATTTGTGGGTGTTGTATGTGCCATGTTCTTTTGTGGAGTGGAAATAAATAGCTTTCCTGGACCTGATATGCAATGTACATTAAAAAACTTTCTATTTCCCCTTCAGGGAGACTCCTGACATGAGCCAAAATCTAATCTTTAAATAATTTCCCCCAGGGTCCCAGAGTTGTGAGGTCTAAATAATAGAGTGTATATGTGTGTGTAGGAGAGGGTGAGAGAGAGACAGAGACAGAGACAGAGACAGAGATAGAGAGGGATTGAGAGACAGAGAGATAGAGAAAAAAGAGAGACATAAACTCTAGATATGAGCCAAAATCTATATATTAAGTCATTCCCACAGCTCCACAATTCAGGGTCTAAATAGTCAAAGAGTGTGCAGGAAAACAAGACAGAGAGAGGTCTTGACCATTATTCTGGGTAGTCAGATTCCTCCATGTAATATACAATATTTAATCTAAAATAGAAATTAAGATAGGGAAAAAAGTATTCTGTATAGTATCCATACTCTTTACCTTAGAAAATGACTTTAAAATCTAATACTGAATGATAGTTTATTATTTAACATTGAAAATTAAATGCATATTTTTAAAAATTGAAGTGTATTTTAAAGTGTCATTTGAGTGTCATTTTAACAAGTTGATCTCTATTGTCTATAAACAGGAAACCATGAAAAGTAAAAAGAGGGAACAATAAATTTATTATTGTTTTTATTACTTCAATAAATTATTTATTTATAATATTTCCCAAGGTTACATGATCCGTTTCCCACCCCTCTTCCATTCCCCCTCCCAGAGCTGACAAGCAATTCCACTGGGTTATACATGTTTCATTGTTCAAAACCTATTTACATATTATTCATATTTGAAATACAGTGATCTTTTAACATCAAAACCCCAATCATATCCCCAGTGAGCCATGTGTTTGATCATTTGTTTTTCTTCTGCATTTTTATTCCCACAGGTCTTTTTTTGCATTGTTCTTTCTCATCAATTCCTCTGGGTTGTCCTGGATCACTGCATTGTCACTAATGGAGAAGTCCATTACATTTGATTGTACCACAGTGTATCAGTCTCTGTGTACAATGTTCTCCTGGTTCTGCTCCTCTCATTCCAGTCTCCATGGAATTCCTCCACTTTATTATTCCTTTTAGCCCAATAGTATTCCATTACCAACACATACCACAATGTGTTCAGCCATTCCCCAATCGAAGGGCATCCCCTCATTTTCCAGTTTTTTGCCACTACAAAGAGCGCAGCTATGAATATTTTTGTAGAAGTATTTTTCATTATCTATTTGGGACACAAACGCAGCAGTGCTATGGCTGAATTAAAGGGCAAGCTTTCTTTTAAAGCCCTTTGCACACAATTCCAAATGGCCCTCCAGAAAAGAGGGAACCCTTAAAGTTTTCCAATATTTGATATTAAGAGTGATAAAATGTGAAGATAAAGAGAAGTGTTCATTTGCAAATAATTTCAGGATTGGGGGGTGGGTGGCAGGTGTGGGGATAACTCCTTTGACCTAGTAGGAATAACATTGTAAGTTGAGTAGTGGAAAAATATAAAAAGAAAATAACTTTATATATATATACAAATAAATTCTTTAAAAATTCCTGCAATCTCAATCATGTTTAAATGTTTTGATAATAGCAGCTTAGTCAAGCATGCATTAGCCAGCTGGGAAAGCAGACTTTGAGAAGGATGTACTACTGTCTTCTCCCAAGCCACTCAACTGGATAATACATTAAAGCCTGTTTTTTCCTCTCTTTTCTCATTCATAGTATTATTTAAAATTATTTGTTCTCTCATTATAGTTTATATATTATCTTAATTATTAATATACTTAAAATATCACATTATACTAAATTTTTTATAAGAACTTCTGAGCCTAGTAAAAAGTAACAAGTAGCTGGTCATATTATTGATGCTGTTCAGTCTTTTTTTCAGTTTTGTCCATGTCTTTGTGACCCCATTGAGATTCTCTTGTCAAAGATTCTAGAGTGGTTGGCCATTTCCTTCTCAAGGTCATTTTATGGATGAGGAACTGGGGCAAATGGCTAAGTGACTTAGTCAGAGTCATATAACTAGAAAGTGTCTGAGACCAGATTTGAACTAAGGTAGGCGAGTCTTCCTGATTACAGATCATGTTGTCTCTAGACACTGTGCCACCTAATTAGCATTTGGCAAATATGAAGCACCAATTCATATTGACTTATGAAAGAAAAGTATGCTGACTGATCTTGATTATTCTCACTGTTGGCACTTTCTACCCTATCTCTGTGCCCAGGGCAACGACTTTACCCCATGCCTAGGTGTACTTCTTCCTCTTAGAATCAAGTTTTCCTTCAAAGCTCTGATTTAGTTCATTCTGATTCCTCTCCATCCCAGATATTGGTTCCCTCCATGCCCAATTACTCCAGTTTGAATCTCTCCCAATATCATGTAAGCTTCCTGAGAGCAGGGGCTATTCTTTTTTTTTTTTACAAGATATAACCCCCTTTTTTATGCGTTCATCTCATTATAGTCAATTCATACCCATGCCCTTCTAAAGATGAGGTTCTTAGGAATTACAAATATCATCTTTTCTTGTAGGAAGTACACAGCTTACATTTACTGATTGCTCTAGGATTTCTTTTCTTTTTATGCATCTCTTGAGAGTTGAAAAGTCTTCTATTTCACTGAACATTCATTTTTTTCTCCTGAATTTTTGTAATGTTTTACAGGGTGGATGATGCTTAGTTGTAAACCTAGTTCTTTTACCCTCTGGAATATAATATTCCTAATTCGCCAATCATTTAATATCAAAGCAAGCAGGGGCTATTCTTTCCAACACTCTGGTCCAGGACCTGGCATCTACTAGGCATTTAATAAAGATTTGTTAGTTAACTGATTGAAAAGACTGGCAGATGGTATCAAGGGTGACACTTTTCCCATGTATATAAAGAGTAATAATGATAATAACAGAGAGTAACAGTATAATGTAATATATATATTTTAGTTATATATTCATTCAAAGATATTTTATTTTTCTAATTACATGTAATAATTTTCAGCATATATTTCTGAAATTATAAGAACCAAATTATCTCACCACTTCCCTTCCCTCCCCTCTCTAGGAAATGGT
The DNA here is from genome assembly GCF_027887165.1 of Monodelphis domestica. Classification (NCBI taxonomy): domain Eukaryota; kingdom Metazoa; phylum Chordata; class Mammalia; order Didelphimorphia; family Didelphidae; genus Monodelphis; species Monodelphis domestica. Next base: position 248,058,754 of record NC_077234.1, read on the forward strand.
AAGCAATTTAATATGGTTTATACATGTATTACCATGCAAAATACACTTCCATGTTGTTCATTGTTGTAAGAGAATACTAATATAAGACTACCACCCACTAAAATCATAATCTAATAAACTAATTAATATATACTATATATATAACATATATAAGTATGTATATATATATATAAAACATAATCACATAAACTAATGTGGAAAATAATATGTTTTGATCTGCATCTGAATCCAGCAGTTCTTTCTCTGGAGGTAGATAGCATTCTTCATCACATGTCCTTCAGAATTGTCATGGATGATTGCATTATCAAAAGTAGCTAAGTCTTTCACAGTTGATTATCACACCACATTGCTATTATCATATCCTTTGTTCTCTCTGGTTCTGCTTATTTTGCTCTGAATCAAATTCATGAAGATCTTTCCATATTTTTCTGAAATTATCTTGCTTTACCTTTTTAGCATTCTGTCACCAACATATACCACAATTTGTTCAGCCATTACCCAATTAATGGGCATCTCCTTAATTTGTAATTCTTTGCCACTGCAAAAGAGTTGCTCAAAATATTTTTTGCAAATAGATACTTTCCCCCTTTTTTGTCTCTTTGCGATATAGAACTAGTAGTAGTACTACTGAATCAAAAGATATGCACAGCTTTTGCCACACTCCCTCAAATATTTTTGTGTCATATTGGTCTATCTATAAGTGTGAAGAAGTACTGAGAATTGTTTTAGTTTACATTTCTCCAATCAAGAGGGATTGAGAACATGTTTTCCTATGATTATTGATTGCTTTGATTTCTTCATTTGAAAACTGATTATTTATATCCTTTGACCATTTAATTGGGAAACGATTTATATTCTTATAAATTTGACTTAGTTCTCTACAAATTTGAGAAATTTGTGATGAATTTCCCCCCAATTTATGGTTTCCATTCTAACCTTGGGTTTTGTTTGTGTAAAAGGTTTTAAATTCAATATAGTCAAAATTATTCATTTTATATCTTAAAATGACTCTATCTGGTTGCAGTCTGGCCTAGCAGGTTAGGCTACCTTCCTTCATATATTTTCATGAATTCCCCTGCTAATCTTGATCTTCTGTTCTTCCAGATGAATTCAGTTATTATCTTTTCTAGTTCTATAAAATAATTATTTGTTATTTTGCTAGGTATGGCACTGAATAAGTAAATTATTTTAGGTGGAATTGCTATTTTTATTAGCTGAGCTATTTTTCTAATTGTTTAGATATTCTTTTATTTGTTTCACAAGTATTTTGTATATGAACATATATATTATATGAACTGTGTTCATATAATTCCTGATTTTGTCTTGGCAAGTACAATCCAAGTTATTTTATACTGGCTATGGTTATTTTAAATATAATTTCTCTATCTCTTACAGCTTGACTTTTGAAAATATATAGAAATGTTTATAATTGTTGTGAGTTTATTTTGTAATCTGAAACTTGTTAAAGTTATTGGTTGTTTACACTATTTTTTAGCTGATGCTCTAGGATTCTCTAAGTATGCCATCATCTCATTTGCAAAGAGTCATAGTTTTGTTTCCTCATTGCCTACTTTAATTCCTTTAATTTATTTTTCTTCCTTTATTCTAAAGCTAGCATGGTGGTGGTGATAATAGACATTCTTGCTTCATGCCTCATCCTGTTGGGAAGGCTTATAATTTATCCCCATTGTAGATGATAATTGCCAATAGTTTTACATAGTTGCTACTTATCATTTTAAGGAATGATCCATTCATTCCTATGCTTTCTAATGTTTTTAATAGGTATTGGTGTCGTATTTTATCAAAGGCTTTTTCCTTAGTGAGATAATCATGTGATTTCTGTTAGTTTCATTATTGATATGATCAGTTATACTGATAGTTTTCCTAATATTAAACCAATCCTGCCTTCCTGGTATAAATCCCACCTGATTATAAGGAACGATCCTTGTGATATATTACTGTATTCTTCATTAATGAAATTGGTCTATAATTTTCTCTCTTTTTGTTCTTCCTGGCTTACATAACAGTACCATATTAGTTTCATAGAAAGAATTTTGTAGGATTCCTTCTCTACCTACTTTCCCAAATAATACATTTGGATTAATTGATCTTTAAATGTTTGTTAGAATTCACTTGGGAATCTATCTGGCCATGGGAATTTTTTCTTAAGGAGTTCATTGATGGCTTGTTCAGTTTCTTTTTCTGATATGGGATTATTTAAGTATTCTATTTCTTTTTCTGTTAATCTAGGCAATTTATATTTTTGTAAATATTCATCAATTTCACTTAGATTGTCAATTTATTGGCATATTATTTGGCAAAAGAGCTCCAAATGATTAATTTTCTCTTCATTAGTGATGAGTTTAGCCTTTTAATTTTTGATACTAATTATTAGATGTTCTTTCCTTTTCTAAGTCAAATTTATCAACACTGTCTATTTTATTTGTTTTTTTTTTTTTCCCAGAAAACCAACTCCTAGTCTTATTTGTCAATTCAATGGTCTCTTACTTTCAATTTTATTAATTTCTCCTTTGATTTTTTAGGATTTCTAATTTTGTCTTCAAATGATGATTTTTAATGTGTTCTTTTTCTAATATTTTATTTGCGTGCCCAGTTCATTCAATTGTATTTTCTCTATTTTATTGATGTAAGCTTTCAGAGATATGTTTTCACCTAAGTATTTGACTATATATCATAAATTTTGATATTTTGAATCTTCATCATTTTCTTTAATAAAATTATTATTTCTATAATTTATTTGATACACTTTCTTCTTAGAATTAAGTTATTTAGTTTGCAACTAATATTTATTTCTACTTTTCAGTATTTGTTTGTGTGGTGTTTATGCTCTAGTACATGGTAAACTTTTGTATAATTATTTGACCTTGTGAATCCTAAATTTTTTCTTGTTTACCTTTTTTCTGCTTCTCTTGAATCTTAAATTTGGATATCAGACTTTCTATTTAGGTCTACTTTTTTCATCAGGAATGTTTGGAAATCTATTTTATTAAATTATCATTTTTTCTCTGAAAGAATATACTCATTTTTTCTGGGCAGATGAATCTTGGTTGTAAACTTCATTCCTTTCATTTATAGAAAATGCTAAGTCCTGTGTAATACTGACTGTGGCTCCATGATATTTGAAATGTTTCCTTCTGGTTACTTGCAGCATTTTCTCCTTTTCTCCAAGTGGGAAATTCTGTCTTTTAAACTTTTATTTTCTTTATGAATTACTTTCATTTATTTTCCCACTTTCTTCCCATTTTTCTTCTCTCTTTCTTACTTAGTGAGAGCTTGTGACCAATTTCCATTTGTTTTTTGAAAGCTTGGATGTGTTTGCTTGTTTGTCACACTCTTCTATTGCTTGTGTACTCTGCTCTTTTTCTCCATAAAAATTATCCAGGGTCATGGCAATTTGGAACTATGCTCAAATGGGCTTTAACAGACTGTCTGATCTTTGATTCAGCCCTACCAATTCTGGTTTTATACCTTAAAGTGATAATAAGGGAAAAGACCTTTACAAAAGTATCTATAGCCATGCTTTGTGGATGCTTTTGAATCTCCTGTTATAATTGGTTGATTCTACCTTATAAGAAACATTTTATTTCATTGAATTTTTGTGCTTCTTTTTTTCCTCTGGTCTATTTTGCTTTTTTGCTTTCATTCTCTTTTCTTTTTTTCCTCTCCCTCTCTTTTTGACTTTTAAATTCCATTTTGAGTTCTTCCCGAGCCTGAGATTCATCTCCATTTTTCTTTGAAATTTTATGTGTAGCTTCTTTGAGCTCTCTGTCCCCTTCTCTGTCTGAGTCTGTGACTTGCTCTTCTTTCTTTCCATAATAATTTTCTATGGTTAAGTGTATTTTTTTGAAGTTTACTCATTTTCTTTTCTTTTTTCTCAATATTTACTTTTATTTTAGAGGTGGATTATTTTCTCAGGGAGGTGGGGGCATTGTCTTAAATTTCAGTTTTTCCTTGATGTTACCTTCAGCTTTAATTCTGGATTTCTACAAGTTTCAGTTCTTCTGAGGTGGTAAAATGACCAATAGACTGAGAACTCTGAATATCATTTCCCACCACTAATTCAGTCTCTCAGAAGGGATTGATAATGGCTTGCTGGGCTCAGAGCACTGTGAATTACTTTGTAGTCAGACTCAGATCCTCACCTCAGGCTTGGGCAGGAATTCTGGGTCTCACTCTGGCTTTACATTTGCCACGTGGAGCCCCAAGCCCCTCTTTATCCTTGCACTAACTAGGTACACTGCATCCTGCCTGGTGCTGGATCTTGAGGCCTCACTTTGGGCTTGGGCAGGGATTCTGAGCCTTACTCTGGGCTGTACCAGACAGGTTACACTGAAGATTGCCATATGCTGGGACTTAGGGCTTCAGCATAAGCTTGGCAGGGTCTCCAAGCTTTACTCTGAGCTTTCAGCAGTCAGGAGTATTGTGGGATGCCTTTGGCTAGGGCTTGGGGCCTCACTGAAGGTTTTCATTAGCACTTCAAACTTCAAGAGGTGGGCATGGGTTGTTCTGCTGTTGGTTTAGGCAGGGTCTCAGAGTCGTGAGGTTAGCTTGAGCCCAGGTTCAGATCCTGGAGCAGTAGTGATGGGATACGAAGGCTTCATGTTGGCTTATTCTGGTTCTCCTTGGTATGGTCTTGCTACAGGCTGTGGTACCCTCTCATAGCATTGAACCAGAATCTCTTGTCTTCATTCCAAGTTGTTGTTTGTTTTTTGTAGGAAAATTGCTTCATTCTGTTCCCTTGTTGGTTCTGTCACTTCAGTTTTCCTTTTGAAGCATTATTTCAAAATTGCTTAGAAAAGATTCTCAGAGAGATTTGAGCTATCCCTGCCTCTACTTGGCCATTTTGGCTTCTCTCGGAAGTTTTTTAGTTGCATATCTCTCATCTATAGTGATTTAAAATGCTTTTCACATGAGAATAGATGTCTTTGAATTCTTCCTCTGAAAAACAGCCATTTATCATCTTTTACCATTTACCAAGTGGGAAGTGGCTCTTATTTTTATAACTTTTACTCAGTTCTTTATGTATTTGAGAAATGAGAACTTTGTAACAGAGAAACTTTCTGTGAACATTTTAAATATCACTTTATTGACAATAGTATCTTTTAGCATAAAGTAATTTTGCTGATTATCTCTTTAACCCTGCCTTACTTCAACTGAAACATATTTTAACTGTGTCATGTCTTTCTGTTTCAAATATGTCTTTTGTAAAGAACATGTTGTTAGATTCTGACTTTTAATCCATTTTTCCGTTTCCATTTTATGGGTGAGCTCATTTCATCAATATTTACAATTATGATTACTGTGCATTGCTCCTTATCCCACGTTCTTCTGTTTCTTCCCTCTCTTTTTATCCTGACTCTCCTCAAAATTCTATTTTGCTTCTAATCATTGCCTCCCTTATCATCTTATCCTCCCCTTTTCTCTTATTCTGTTTAATGCCCTGTTATTATTTAATTAGTTAACATCAATGACATTTTTAAAGGATATTTGCTGAGAACAAATGTCAAACACATAAGTTACAAGGTATTTCTCAGTTGCACTAAGGAGAAGGGAGTCACTCTCTAGCAACTCGGTGTCTGGGAAGAATGGGTTCAACCAGAGCAGTTTCTATAAAGCAGGTCTTGTTTTTGTTGTTCATTCATTTCTCAGTTGTATCCAACTCTTTATGACCTCATTTGGAGTTTTCTTGGCAAAGATACTGGAATGATTTGTCATTTCCGTCTCCAAATCCATATATCTACCAAGTGCACTTTTGAATGTGAAATGACTGATGAATCTCACTAACACTTTCCCTGCCTCAACGGAATCAAGATGGATACTTAAAAGCTGGAAAAATAGACACAAAGAGACAAAAGCAATAATAGCAAAGCTACATACATGCTCACAGGTCACATGGGGATGACTAAGGAGAGAAAACAGGTTCTTGGTCTTTCTTTCCACCAATGACTTAGAACAGTTCTTACCTTCTCACTTGACAAAAAGGAAGGAAAAAGAAAACACATATTCCTATTATTGTCTTTTGAATGCCTTCCTTATATGTTGCCAGCCAGTCAAAAAATTCCATTTCTTCATGTGGTAAGGGGACCAGAAATAGTCGGAATACCTGCATACTCTTCATCAGAGATCAAGGCTCTTTCATTACATTACATTACATTACATCCTTTAGACTTTCTTTCACTGCATCCCTCCAAATCTACAAATTTGCTCTAATCCCCTAAGTGAGTACCTAACTCCCTAATAGGAGTGGTAACTAGTGACCAAAGATGATAATGGAAAATTATGAATTTCTGATTTTATTCTGGAGGGAGGAAATTCAAGGACCATCTAGGAGTCCTGGGAATGTCTTAACACAGTTTTAAAGGGAAATATGGTGACATTATATATATATATATATATATATATCACCATAAAATAATAATAAGAAAAAGTTTGAGAACCTTGACTCCCAATGGCTTGAAGACATTTAATACATTTATGTATATTTAAATTAATCGCAACCCAAAATTCATTACCATCTTGAACAGTCAACTTGAGCTTTCTGTCCACCCTACATGTCCTGAAAAATAATAACTGTATTCCTGATCCTCCCTTTTTATCTTTCTGCTCTTATTCTATCAAATTAATGGTCAACAGTCCCAATAAATTGTTTATGTGAGTTGTTAAAAGCTACATGAAAAGATTATTTTTCTGAAAATAAATGTGATTTTAGAAATGTCTAAGTAGTTCATGATATGATTAATAAAGAAAATATTCTCAAGCCTAATTACCATTTATATTTAGAGTTTCTTCCTATGCCCAAATGATGAATGACAAATGCTAGGGAAAAAACACAGGTGGGAGGGAGATTTTAATGATCCTCCAAAGCTGCTCTCCTATCATTCATGAACTTGATTCCCTTAATAGTAAATAGATCTCCTTTCCTTTTTTCCAGGCTTGTTGATGCCTATAATAAATGCTCCCAGAAAAAGTAACTCTCTGAGGCAATATTTTTCTTCTCTTCTAATTACACAAGTACCAACTTGGTCCCTATCAGTGTTGATGAGCAGTGACATCCTATTGGCAGCCAGGTAATTTGTTGGCAGGAAATGCCACATGTGCTTTAGTTTCCATCTCTCAAAACTTCTCATGCAAATGAAGCACAGTAATTAGCACTAACCTTCCATTAATGTCCGTTGTCAATCAGTAATATACCCTACTCAGCTGCTGTTATGGATCCTTTTTTTGTTTTTGAGATTGTAGAGATTTGAGAATGTAATAAAATATGGTGTCATATAAGATCCTAGACAAAGAGATGGTGTAAATTCATGTAAAGAACCAAATAAACATAAAACAACTTTATGGTTTGAGAAAGTTATGTGATCTGCCTTGGATAATGTCTGCAAGTTATTTAAAGGATCTTTAAACTGGAATATACATGGCCAAAGTGAGAATACTAGAAAGGACATTTACCCATCACAAATATGAAAAGCTAAATAAATGTAGATATGCACAATAGAAAAATTAATCATTTATTGAGGTTAAAATAACTGACTTTCCCTAAGATGATGTGAGCACCTCCCTTGAGTTTTACCTTAGTAAGGAGAGAAAAATAAAATAGAACTCCATAACTTTCCAGTTTTTAAAAGACAGGACCCATGTTTATGATGCTTATTAAAACTACAAAGAATTAAATATTTAGTATTTTGTATTTTCTGAATGTTTTAATCATTTGAATGACTATGAAAGTATAAACTAATATGGATTATTTTCTAAAGCACATTTATTCTCATATTTGTATCAGTAGTAAGCTTGGTTTGTTTGCATACATATATCTATATTAATATGTATATTGATATGTGTATATGTGCACATCCATATGTATAATCCTATCTATCTACCTACCTACTTATCTATTTGTCTGTCTCTTTATCTGTCTATCTGTCTGTCTTTATAGAGAAAAACAAGGGAGATTGGGGAGAGACAAAGAGATATGATTTATAAATAGATATAGATATACACTTAGAGAGATAAATCAATATATACATATATAGATTTTTACCTATACATTTATATAGATATACAATTCTCTTAAAATTCTGAACTAAGAAGGTAGTCATATATTTACATTTATAATCACATATAAATTCACTTAACAGTGCTTTGTGCTTAATAAATGATTATTGAGTTGAATATATTCATCAGTAGTTACTTGTATCCTTATTCACGTTTTGGGGGGAGGAAAGATTTTTACTTTTTTAAATAAGTATCTTCTCATATTTCATATATTGGAGAATTGATATCTCAATACTTGAAAAATTGTGTCACCTCAAGCATGAATAGTCTTTAATCTGCTTCAATAGCCCATCCTGTCTTCCTTTTCTTTAGTGTAATTTCTACTTCTATAACAGGGACTTGACATAAAAATTAATTTAGAAAATTAATGTTTAAAAGTATTTTGATGAATAGCCTAGACCTATTGGAAATTCAATTTCATTTCATTTTGTTTATCCAATTAAGTTGCCATATATCTGGAAGACATCCCCTTTGCCAAAGCACACCATCCGTGTTTGTGTTCCTTCGAAAGGAATTAAAATTTCCCTTTGGCTAGAGGGACATTCATTCTCATTCACTTTCAGCTCCAACAGGAGAAAATAAATCTGCGAGAATTTTATTTCAACTAAAAAACGTGCTCGATGCTTTAAAGAAAGAAAGAAATTAAACTTTCAGGGCTCTTATCATTCCCCACTGTGCTGGTCATTCCTTTCAGGCTAGACCTGACAACCAGAAACCATTTGCCTGTCACAGAGAAAATGCTGTTTCTGGAAATGCTGACTCAGCTGAGCAGGAGGTGGTAAGATTAATGGAAACCAACCTGTGGGGAAAAGCTGTCTGTGATTCTAAGAGGCCTTGGTGGGAGATACATTTCCCCCAGCGAATGAGAGAACACACACCTCGCCCTTCCATTCACCTCCCTGCCAGACATCCTGTTGTCGATGTCTGCGTCCCAGTAGCAATTCTATTGGAAATTTATCTCTTTATTCAGAAACTATTGAACCAAACATCGACTCAACTGCACCTATATCCCAGCGGATATTTCATTAGAAAAACACTTGAAGATGGGATGGAGGTTGTGGTTGAGCTAATTGTTCTTCTATTAGAAGAATCAGGGAAATGTAAGAAATAGTCTATTAAAAATCTTTGAAAGCAAGATAAATTGGAAAGATTTCCTTTGAAAGTTGTATCATGTGTATAAGGAAACCCAGGGCGAAATACCAAAACCTAACTGGTTTATGTTGAAATAAAATAATTCAAGTGAAGCATTATCTATTCATTGAATAGTCAAGTAGAAGACTGTTATCGGGAGAAGAATTTCTTGGGGTGCGGAATCAGATGAATTTGGATCAGGAAAAACTTCCTGTAAAGATGTGGCCCCAGACCTTAATTTTGAAGAAATCTAAGAATTTTAAAAGGCAAAGACAAGATTAGGATGTGTATTCTAAGCATGGCGGCCAGTGGCAAAAAACAAATTCAAGGAACAGCCAAGGGGTCACCATAGCTGGAACACAGAAAGGAAGGAAATGATTTGAAATAAATCCATTGAGGTAGGCTGAAGTCAAGTAGTGTGAACCTTTAAATGTCAAGTTTAGCAGTTTATATTTTATCTTGAAGGAAATAGGAATGTAGAGAAGAGCAATAACTGAGGTGGGTTGAGTGTATAAGGTGGGGTATGATTGGGTAGGTCATGGTCAGATCTATGTCTTCCAAAGATTATTCTGGCAGAAAGACAGAAGGTAGTGAGCAGAGGAGAAAGACTAAAAGCAGGCAGACCAATCAGAAAGCTCTTGTAAGTGTAGAGTGCAGAGGTGATGAGCACCTGAACTAGAATGATAGCTATAAAAGTGTCTGTTTCTAATATATATTCTATTCAGCAAAAATTGTTTAGAAAAGTAGGAGAGTAAATAGCTTACTTAAATCCTCTGCTGTGGCAGATATATTTCATCTTCAGTATTGTTATGCAGTCATTTGGCAAAGAATATATATTGCCAGAGGAATGATGCCACGTTTTACCAATTACTGTTTACCAGTTTGACACCCTAACAGAGTCCATTAATAGACTCCTAAGGAATGACAGTTATGGAGGTACACTAAAGTGGTTTAAATCATGTTTCACTAACAGAAAATTTGTCAAGGTGGGAGATGCCATTCGAGACTGAAATTAATTCAAGATTTTTGCATCTTGTGTGTATTAAGAGCATTAGTGTTTTGGGACAGATCAAAAAATTGACACCTTTTTTTGTCCACAGTATAAAACTGAAGTAATTATTCACCACCCTATTAAAGGACAACAACAATGAGTTGGATATATTTACATTCTCCTGACATAAACACTCATACTAATCTTTTCCCTCTGTTCACCACAATCACTGCAATTTTTATGGATATATGTAAACTTTTTTCATGTTGTCTAAAGTTGATTTGACACATGCAGTTCATAAAGAAAGAATGAGACACTTCATTTGTTCAAGAATTTATTTTTGATTTCTAAACTTTGGGTCACATCAGGAAACAAAGTATTTTAAAGGGTATTTTCACAATAGTGACATCATTAAATCTTATTTTTTCAATTACAAGGCACTCTTTTTATATTATTGCTATTCATTTAGTTCTGTCCAATTCTCTCTGGTTTCACTTGTGCTTTTCTTGGCAAGGATACTGGAGTAGTTTGCCAGCTCATTTTACAGATGAGGAAACTGAGGCAGACAAGAGTTAAGTTACTTGCCCATTGTCACGTAGCTGGTAAATATATCAGAGGCTATATTTGAACTCAAGAAGATGAATCTTCGATCACCAGGACTGGCACTCATTCAACTGTGTCAGCTAACTGCCTTCTTTTTACATTAGAAACTTACTATTGCAAATTAATTTAAACATAGCCCATGTGAGCACCCAGTTCATAATTCCCAATTTGCGTCCTCTCCCTAAAATTAAAAATCACATCTGTTATAGATGATAATTAGGGTGTCCTGGAACAATTATATCACTTGATGATTGACAAGAGCATTTTTTTTATTAATCCCTATCTTTTGACAAATATTGACCCATTTTTTTCTACTTACAGCAACTGTGAGAGGTAAATTCTATCATTACTCCTATTTTACAGATGAGAAAACTAAATTGGATAGGGATTAAGTGACTTGATCAGGGTGAGACTACTGTTTGAGGAAAGCCTTTAATTCAATTCTCCATAACTCGAGGTTCTATTATATACTGTGCTTCATCTTTTACTCAGCATTTCAGGAACCTGGATGGTGCCTTAAAGTTCATTATGCCCAAGCCAGAAGAGGAAACAAAAGCCCAGAAAAGCTACATAATTTTCCTAAAACCATACAAGTCAACAATCAAAGCCAGGTTCCCTCACTCTAAATTTGGGTTGTCTCTACTATCCCAGGTTGCCATTCTTTTCTTTCCCTTCCAAAGGGCATACAGTCATAATCTTCCTGCTATCCCTTTTCACTCATATTATATTATCTGAAGCTCAATTAATTCTTTCTCACACCATCCTTTCTCACTTATACGCATATTCCTTTAATTTCCTTTCTTCTTCACATAATTTGCTTATCCTCTTAGATCAGGAACGTATTTTTCCTCTCCTCACTTTTTGTTACATACATTTACAAGCTCAAATGATACCAATCACAGATGATTAGTATGAGAGTCATACTGGTGTTATAAGGAAAAGGAAACCCACAATTTTAGGTGAGATTAATTATTAAAAACCCAATGCCACCCCCTTTTATTCCATTGTTCTAAGAAGTTTTACTTATTGCCTCCCCCCCCCATAAGCCCTTTCTTGGGACTTTTAAGAGTTCAATACAAACTTTAATAGGTATCATTAGGACAAGCTAGCTTTTCACATAAAGACTGTTCATTTAATTTAATTTTCTCTTATTTTATTGCTTATTTTGCAGCAACAAGTCTTTGTTCTTTACTGTTTTGTTATGATGTAAAATAATTTTAGTCACATTTTGAGAGGCTTGCTTTAGAGCCCTAAGTAACATTTATAATATTTCTTTGGAAAATTGTTTTCCAAGTTCCAAGCAACTTACAAAGAAATCACATATTTGGAAAGTTTTTTTCAAATAAAAGTTTTTAAGTTTTATCACTTTTTTTTCTAAAAATTAATGGTCAATGTAAGCTATTAAAATGTTTAACTACAAAATATATCAAACAAAAAAATAGCAATTCCTATGCTATTTTATCAGTGTCATTATATTCATAGCACCTCATTAAGCCCTGAAAACCTAATGAAGAGCTAGGGAGGCAGAAAGGGCCAAAAGAGTCTTCATCTGGTAAACAAAGCCTATGCTTCAGATTTTCTGAATATGGTTAAGCTGGCCCTCAGATGACACATCCCTTTTAGTAGGATCTATCAGAGTTGTTATTTCACCGGCTTTTCATCATCTGATCCAGAATGCAATGAAGAACTTTTAGTAGAGATTCAAAAACAGGATTGTTGTTTTATTTTATTTTTAAGAAAATAATAGTTTATACACAGAGTATTTTCTGAGTCTCACAGGAAAGCCCATACGCGCACACACGCACACACACACACACACACACACACACACAAACTACTAAGTATTTTTGCGTGTTTCTAATAGATAGTTCTCTGACTCAAATCTGGCCTCAGACACTTACAAGCTGTGGAACCCTAAGCAAGTCATTTAATCCTGTTTGGCTGAGTTTCCTTATCTATAAAATGAGCTACAGAAGGAAATGGCAAACCAGTTCAGTATTTTTGCCAAGAAAACCCCAAATGGAGTCACAAGAGTTGGGTACGACTAACATGACTAAGCAAAAAAGACAAACAACTCTTACAGGACTTCAATCATTCTAGGTCTGGATAATTAGCTCAATTTGAGACAGATTTCAAGAGGATGGGTACAAATTTTTTACAAATTATATTTTCCCATAAATTTCGAATCTATCCATTCCATTGCTCCTCTTCCCATCTCTCGTTGAACAAAAAGAAAAAACACATAATGAGCTAATAAGCAGAATTCAGCAAGACAAATGTGTGAGATCAGAAGACCTGAAAAGGGAAGAGAAGGGAATGTTGAGAGAACCCTGTGAGTGATGGGAGGAAACCATTGGAATGGAAACAAGACAGCCTGGTAAAGGACCCAGAAGGAGGACCTTGGGAGGGGCGGGGGGCACTCTCTCTCCACTGCTCAAAGCCATCCCAAAGATTACCCTGGTAGATTACATCTAGAACCCCATGTTGCCTGTCAGCCCTGGATAGCTAGCCTTTAGAGGAAGGGAAATTCTGATCCCTTCAGACCTGACAGGTCAATGACTCAGATGGCCTCTGAGCTGACCCCTCTAGATCTACACCTTTACCTGCCTCAATCCGGGCCATATCTTCTTGATACCCTAGTTATTTAGGAATTAGGGGAAGGGAAGGAGAATTCCTGGTTTGACCCTAGGGTCATCCAGGGACAAGGATCTTGGAGTTAAAAACTGGAGTTAAAAAGGTGGCAAAAGGGGAGAGATTTATGATAAAGGAAGAAAGGTTGAAAAGAGGAATGGAGTCGTCTTTCTTCTAGGCAAGGACCAAGCAAGAGTTGGTAGTGGTGTTTGCCAGAGGAGAGGAGGATGGATTTTGTCTTTCCCCTCCCCTCAGCCCTCTCTGTCTAGCCCTCTCCCTATGCTGCCTTCAACTCCTACTGCCAGGCTCTCTGGGATCTTTGTTGAAAGAGGTTTTGAGGGGTAAGCCTCTTTGTACTGTTGAGAGAGAGAGACCCCCTCTCTCCCCCCCTCCATCCAGGCTGGAGTCAGTTCTGGGTCCTAATATCTGAGATTATTCAAGGGAAGCAGGAAAGGAAAGGAACAGGGCTGATGAAGGGTAAGGATTGAGATTCAGGAGGGAAAAAGAGAAAGAGGGTCCCTATCTAATTAACACTCTTCCCCCCAAAATTAGACAGCTCAGGTCTGATAACCTGAACCTCTGAGGGATTCTGAGTAGAGGAACCCTGGTTTCTTGGCTGGCACAGCAGTATCCCCAAGTTCATGGTTCAAAGGGAGTTGTAGAGGCTTTTTTGTGGACTGCTTGTCTCTCAAAGTCCTTGTCCCAGTACTGGCTGGGGTTCCAGAGGATCTGGGATCAGGAATTCAGGGAGAGAAAGATCACTGACTTTCTGATGCCTTCAGAGTCAAACCCCTCTGCTCAGGTACTCTCCCCAGGAGTCAGGTTCAACTGTCGGGATAAGCTTTTTTTTTTTTTTCCCTCACTCCAAGGTTCCAAGTTCTTTTCTGCCCATCCCTCTTTTGCTGCTTGCCGGAATCTTGCAGCTCTTCCAGGCTTCTTCCCAAAGTTTCCAGATTTCTCTCTCTTACAGAATTTAGGACACTTTATTCCTCGACTCCACCTCCTGATACCTTGTTATAGTAAATCCTTATGTCAATTCGCAGTCAGATATGGGAAAGACGTTATTTCAGGGGGCTATGGAGGGAGCAGGATCTATAAGCAGCTGATTAGCCATATCTTGAGCCAATCAGCGCGCTGTTGTGTGGTGAATCAGAGGGGAGGCTTTTGTCCGGGGGTGACCCGTGCTCCTTTACCTCCGGGTATCCTTATAACCATTCACGTAGGGAAGACCTCTCTTGGACCACCGTCTTGGCCCGTTCTCTGGAAACCCATCTCTTCCCAGAACCACCCTCTTGTCCCATTTCCGGTGTGGTGAGATAGGGAGAGCTTCTGGTAAGTTTCATCTTCAGGCTTCTGGACTCACGGCTTATCATTGCAATGATCAGTCATTTTTTTTAGCAAAGTTTTCAGCTTATAATTCTTTTACTTTGAGTTTAACCGGTTAAGAGAAGTCTTTCTAGCTTCCTCAGAAGCTCTCTGTTTCATCACATCTCATGCCACAATAATATTCCATTATATTCATAGATCATGATGATAATATCCTTAAAGAGAAAGCTACAATGATGATTGTTGATACCTAAAGTCTGCCATAGGTTATAAGTTAAAAAAAAAGTTTTCCCAATTTCAGTATCAAACAACTGCAATGTCTCATTAATTTGCACATATGGTTTAGCATCTTCTCCTAAGGATTTCATTAAATCCTCCTTTTCTTGTGCTGTCTGAGAAGATGAAATAAGAGGAAGAAGATGAAAGAAGGAAGGGATGAAGGAGGAGAGGGAAAAGTAAGAAGAAGAGAAGGTGGAAAGAGATGTAAAGGGGGAAGGAGAAAATGGGGATATAAACTAATTCCTTCAAGAAAGCTCAAACTTTCCTTAGTTTTTTTGTTTATGAAAAGAGGTTTAAATATATTATGAATGTTAAAATGTATAAGTGGCAACAACAAAGCAGAATAAATATGACTTGGCTTGGCTTCTAAAAATGAATGGTTAATTATCTTTGAAGATGTTATCTTTTTAACATTAATCTTTAAAATGTCTCTCCTTCCTGGTTCAACAAGTAAATTAGTTTGTCAGATGAATAAATACAGGATAAAAGTTGTACTGACCTTGTGGCTAGAGAAAGGGATGTGCTACGGGCAGCCCCTCTTCTCCACTCATGTTCTCATGATTATCAAGATAAAAATGGGAGGGTTCCCAGTATGTTAAGTTAAGCCAATATGGAGAATTTAATAACAAGTGTTTCCAGGAAAGGAAGGCATTGAGGAGTTGCAGTCTGCATTGTTTGAGGGAACATTGATTAGGTCATAAAGTATTTTACTTGGAAAAGTGATTTTACAGAAAAGCCAAAAATATTCTCCTAATAGAAACCCATCCACAAATCTCTCAGATTCAAGTCTAATAGATATGTTAAGCTAAAGATTTGTGAGCCCACTACATATATTTTCACATAAAAAAACGTTTGCTTCATCAAAAAATTCCTTTTAAAACAATCATAGGAACATGGCACTTGATCAAAGAAATACCTTAAATTTTTAAATTAACTTTAATGTTATTAAAATGGAATTCTTTTAAAAACAATGAGCAAAGTGGTTTTATCATAAGATTCTAGATTTAGAACTTTAAGGTGCCTTAGTGGCCATTAAATTTTACCCTTTCATTTTACATCTGAGTAAACTGAAATCAAGAGAGGTTAAATGATTTGTTTACATTCATATATTGAATAAATAGGAGAGGCTGGATTTAAACCCAGGTCCTCTCATTCGAAATCCATTGGTCTTTCTACTATTCCAATCTCACTAAGCAAATAAACTATTTTTTTAAAAAATCTCTAATTGGGAATTCAGTGTCTAATATGAATCAGGAGTTGTGTTAGATTTCCTTTTTATCTCTACCTCCACAGAATATTCCTTTCCACAGCCTTGGCTTCATAATTCTCTTTACTAATTGAATTCTTGATTCCAAATTACCTCCTAGATTTTATACAAGCCCCAAAGGTTGTGACAAAGTTCTTCAACCAATCCCCCAAAAAAACTTCCTATCATACCTAGGGAGTTGTCCAAGTCTTAGACTTAGCAAACACAAGATCAAATAAGACCAACTTCTCTCTCTCTCTCTCTCTCTCTCTCTCTCTCTCTCTCTCTCTCTCTCTCTCTCTCTCTATATATATATATATATATATATATATATATATATATATATACACACACACACATAAATATATATAAATACATATATGTATGCATATTCTAATTAGGTAGGCATGCTGAAGTTGATAATATTAGTAATATTTTCCCCAATTCCTTTCTTACATTATCAACAATGTTTTCTCTTTTAGCTTTCAAAGACCAATGATGACTATCAAATTTCCAAGTTTTTCATGACCAATGGACATAGTTTTTCTGAACCTGGTGATTTAAATTCATTGATGACTGATAGAGGTCCTCTTACTATGACAGTATTAATTTTTGGTTCTTAATGCCACATTACCCTTTTAAAACCATGTTAGTCCCTTTTCATATTAAAAAATCACTTTTCTTGACAGAATTAAAAATAAAAAATAAATGGTAATTGAGTAGTTCTTCCATTTTCCATCAATTGTCATTGTTTAATCCACCTGTATTTATGTTTCTAACTCATCTTTGTTTCACTTCTTTTCCCCAATATTGCTTTTAAAAACAATACTTTTTATTATCTTAGGTTTCTGTCCTAATTTCAATAATTCTTAGTTTTAGTAATAGGATAGTTTAGATATAGTATAACACAATTATTTGTGTTCATTCTCCTTGTTTTCCACTTCTGTATAGCTTCTAGGTTTTTAAGATTCTCTCTGTATTGTAAAGGTTAAATTTAATGGTTGTATGCAGTTTATTTACCAAAATAGAGGGGAAACAATAAATTAGAGAAATGTGAAAGAGATTAGAGAAAATACCTAGACTAGTCCTTATCCAGGAGTGCCAGTAGACAGTAATCACATAGTTTCCTCCAAGATGGAAGCTAGTCTCTTAGGAAACTAGGAAGGGAGTCAGCCTTTTCACTCACCCAACCAAGTAGTACAGGAATCAGTGTCTAAGTTGAAGTCAGGATCTAGGGATTTTTAATTTGGTCTCTTTCTAGTTTTTTTTTAATTCACATGCCCAATTTATTGACCTCTGCTCTCCATAATTTGTTGATATATGCACTCAATGATATAAATTTCCCCCTGAGGACTGCTTTGGCTGTATTCCATAGAATTTGAAAAGATGTCTCATAATTGTCATTTTCTTCAATGAAGTTATTAATAGTTTTTTATAATTTGTTCTTTAACTAACCTAATTTGGAGAGTCAGATTATTTAGTTTCCAATTAACTTTTGATTTGACTCTCTATGTACTCTTAGTAATTATTTTATTGCATTGTGATCTGAAAAGGTTGCATTTATTATTTCTGCTCTTTTGCTCTTGTTTGCAATGTTTTTATGCCATAGTACATGGTCATTCTATGTGAATGTACCATGTGCTGCTGAAAAGAAGGTGTATTCCTTTTTGTTCCTATTTATTTTTCTCCATATATCTATTAACTCTGATTTTTCTAAGATTTCATTCATATTGCTTACCTCTTTCTTTTTTATTTTTTGGTTTGGTTTATCTAGATCTCATAGAGGAAATTTCAGGTCTCCCACTAGTATAGTTTTACTATCTAATTCCTCCTTAAGCTCCACTAGTTTCTACTTTAGAAATGTGGATGCTATGTACCATTTGGCACATAGATGTTGAGTACTGATGTGTCCTCATTTTTTAGTCTGTCTATAATCAGGATGTAATTAATTTCCCTATCTCTTTAAAGCAGATCTATTTTTACTTTGGCTTTGTTGTATATCATGATTATGACTCCTGCCTTCTTTTTCTCAATTGATGTCCAATAGATTTTGCTCCAGCTTTTTACCTTTACCCTGTGTCTTTGTCTACCTTCCTCATGTGTGTTTCTTGTAGACAACATATGGTAGGATTTTGACTTCTAATCCTCTCTGCTATTTGCTTCCATTTTATTGGTGAGTTCATCCCATTCATGTTCACAGATATGATTACCACCTGTGTATTCCCCAACATTTTCATTTCCTCTCCTAGTTCTGCATTTCCTTCTTTCACTGTTTCCTTTTAGACCAGTGGTTTGCTTTTAAACAGTCGCCCTAATCCCCACCCTTATTTTACTTCCCTTTCCACCCCTTTCCTTTTATTCTCCTCTTATTATTTTTAGGGTCTATTAAATTCCCTCCTTCACTCCTTTTTTGGTCCCCCCACTCCCTCCTTTGGTCCCCCCCCCTCATCTTCCATGTAGGTTGAGATAGAATTCTATATACCAAAGGATCTACCTTCTCTTCCCTCTCAGAATTGATTCCACTGAGAGTAAGTTTAAGTATTACCGATTAGCACTCTCTTCTTCTCCTTCTTATAATAATATTCTTCCCCTTCCCTTCCATGAGCCTCTTTGTGTGGTATAGATTAGCATATTTTTCTTATTCATTATTCAAGATTCCCTTGGTGCCATCTTCTAGTTCCCTCCTTTTCTTTTTTTTTTTTTTGCATATCATCTTAGACCACTTAGTACCCCAACCTCTGTGAAAGAGAATTCTTTATTGTTTGAACAGAGTTAACACTAACTTAATTACCTCACTAGATTGTGAATACAGGATTAACTCTCTTTTTGCTACCTTTTGATTGAATCAACACAAGCTTGAACTAGGTGGAGGAGCTCACAAACCACTTAGGGAATTCACACCCTACTTAGTGGTAGGTGAGAACTCAGCAATATCTATTTTGCCCTTTAGGAACATCAGGGAATTTTTCTTGGATAATTTCTTGTAGTATGATTTAAAGGTTTCTGTTTATTACTAAGTTTTCAGGTAGGCCTATGATTCTCAAATTGTCTCTCAAACTATTTTCCAACTCAACCATCTTCTCAGTGATATATTTCATATTTCCTCTATTTTTTCATTCTTTTGATTTTTCTTTATTAATTCTCGCTGTCTTGTGTGATCATTATCTTCTACTAGTCCAATTCTGGCCTTTAAAGATCATAGCTGGTTTTTAGCTATGATCATTTTGCTTTTCCTTTTTGGTTTGGTCTATCCTGTTTTTTTTTATGGCTTCCTGCTGTTTAATTCTGGTCTCCAATTTACTTATCATTTCATTTGATTTCTGGGCTTCTTTTTCCATGTAGGAGTTTCTGTCTTTTAAACTGTTATTTTCTTTTTGAACCATTTCCCACTTTTCTTCTATCTTTCTCATTTAGTTCATCATCTCAAAATTTATCTCCTAAAAAGCTTGTGACCAATTTCTCTTTTTTTGAAGGTTTGGATGTGTTTAATTTTTTGTTTTCCTCTGCTGTTTCCACTGTAGTCTGGATTTTTTCTCCATAAAAATTATCCATGGTCAATACCTTTTTCTTGTTCTTTTTGGTGATTGAAGATTGTATTCCAGAAGTCTGAGTCAAGAGGAAAGGCTCTTTGTGTATTGAACTATGGAGTAATGTTTTCCCTGAGGATATTTTTTGAGTCTCCACCATGGTTTCTGCTGTGTGCCACCTCTCTTTGCTCTATCTCTGTGCCCAAGGTCCAGGTTCCTCAGCCTTCTGGTGTCCCAAGTCTTGCTGCTCTCAGAGATAAGTCTATGTTATTCTCAGCCAGCTCCCAAGAAGGTAGAGATTGGCCATGCTAGCTCTGATTCTGGTGTTCTAGCTCTGACTGGTGCTGTAGGTGGAGTGGGGGAGGGTTGATCAGCTCTCATTTTGGTAGGAGTTATTTAACCCCCTTATAGCATGAAAATCTCCTAATCTTACTTACCTTCAAGGATGTATCCTACAGTTGATCCCATTCATTCATCTGATTTTGGTTTTTGATCCTTTTGAGGCACTTTATATTGGTCAGTGGTGAGGAGAGGAAGCGCCTTCCTTCTACACTGTAGTCATCTTAACCCAGAAGTCCTTTGGTCTTATTTTAAGGAATTGTCACAGCCACCCCAAAATTCAATAACTACTACTCTACTCAGTCAGCAACCATCAACATTGATCCTCAGTCCTCCATCAGCAAAAGATAACAATTTGCTGAAGGCTCAGATAATATTTAGCAATTTTTTTACCAACAAAGTATTTTAATAACAAAAAGACGTATACTTTATCCTCACTTTGTAATCCTTTGTTTCCATCAAGGTTTAGTTCAAGAGTTCTTCTAGTTGGGAAAATCTGAAAACAGTATGTTAGAAGCTAGGTACAGACCAATATCTTACCTTCTATACCAAGATAAGGTCAAAATGGATATATGATTTAGATATAAAGAATGATACCATAACTAAATTAGGGGAACACAGAATAGTTTACCTGGAATATCTTTGAAGAAAGGAAGAATATATGAACAAACAAGAGATAGAAAGTAGTATATGATGTAAATGAGTAATTTTGATCACATTCAATTAAAAAGCTTTTCTACAAACAAAACTAATCTAACCAAGATTATAAGGGAAAAAACAAACTGGGAAAATTTTTATAACAAATATCCCTAATAAAGGTCTAATTTCTCAAATTTATAAAGAACAGAATCAAATTTATAAGACTACAAGCCATTCCCCAGTTGGCAAATGTTCAAAAGATATGAACAAGCAATTTTCTGATGAAGCTATCAAAACCATCCAAAATCATATGAAAAAACATTCTAAATCACTTGTATAGAGAAATGCAAATTAAAACCATGCTGAGTTACTGCCTGCCACCTATCATATTGGCCAATATGACAGTAAAGAAAAGTGGTAAATATTGGAGGAGATGTGACAGAATTGGGATTCTAATGCATTGTTGATGGAATTGTAAACTGAATGAACCATTCTTGCGGGCAATTTGGAATTATTCCCAAAGGGCTATAAAACTGTGCATGATGTTTGATCTGGTAATGCTACTACTGGGTCTGTATCCCAACAAATAAAAAAAAGGGAAAAGGACTCACTTGCACAAAAATATCTATAGTTCCTCTTTTTAAGTTGGCAAAGAATTGGAAATTGAGGGGATATAATCAATTAGGGAATGACTGCACAAATTGTGGTATATTTTGGTAATGGAATACTATTGTGTTATAAGAAATGTTAAGCAAGACAATGTCAGAAAAACCTGAAAAGATCTGTGGGAATTGATGTAGAATGAAATAAGCAGAACTGGGAGAACATTGTACATATAACAGCATATTGGATTCTGATTATCTATGAAAACTTGACTACTCTCAGCAGTGCAATGATCTGGGACAATTCTGATAAATTTATGATCAGGAATGCTATCCACCTCCAGAGAAAAAAAAACTGTTGGACTTGTCTTTTACGTTGCTTGTTTTTGGTTTTATTTTAGGATTTTGGTTATGTATGACTTTGCTCTTACAATATATGAGCCATATGGGAATATATTTGGAATGACAACAAAAATGAAAAAAGAGGACTTCTCTTCTACATGAGACATTTCTCAACCCTTCAGTGCCCAGAGGAGGGAGCCGTAAATTAAATAAATCATTATTCTCTGCAATAGTTGACTAGAGTGAGTTAGGTGGTTACCATAATTGCAATTACTGAATAACTGGTTTTGAAAGAAACTATGTCTTCTAAAGGAAAGAAATGAGAATATTATTAGAGGGGGGAAATGATGTCCTGAGTGCTTGAAGAAGCTCTACACACAACAAAATGGAGGGGAATCTAATGACTCACCAGCATCATCAATATTATACTATTTTAAATAAGCCAGCTAATTTCCACAAAATGTAGATTTCTTAGCTCAATAAATCTCTAGTACTAATGATAATGTCCCAAATCCTAGGTTAGCACAAATTCAAGGATCTCTTAATGTTTTAAAGCCACAAAATCCCCTAACAATAATTTATTCAATCCAAACACTTTATTTGAAAATTGGTCAAAATGAACCATTTTGTCAAAATGTCATTGTCAATTGTCAAAAAGTGACAATTGAAAATTGTCAAAATGAACCAAATAGTCTGCCTATACTCTTCCAACAAATTGGTGGCAAAGTTGAGATGATAGTACAAATTTTCCTACATTCAGTTTAGTATTCTTTATTATAGTTATGATAGGAATAACCCCTCCAGGAGTATGGATAGACAAAAACAGCTGTACATTTTATTGAAGCAGATGGAAATCCTTTAGGGACATCATAGCAACCAAGACAACAGTGAAGAAAGTGGTAACTCACATTCATGTAGTGCTTTTAAGATTTTTAAAGGGCTCTTTCTCCTTACAACAGTCCTGTGACATAGACAGAGAGTGTATTATGATTCCCCCTTTCCAAATGAAAGTCAGGGAGGAACTTGAGTAATGTCACATAGTATGTGTAAACCAGAATGTAAAGATCGGTACTCCTCACTCCATGTACAGGGTTCTTCCCACTTACTGTGCTGCTTTCCCAAGATGGCAGGTGTGAGCCTCCTACATACTCTGAATTCAAAGATCATTCTCCACAGGATGACTTTTAAAATTTTTTTGTACTTCTTAAAATCTAATTTTATCAGAAGGAATTGCTGTTAAGGGAGCAATACATGTATTTCTTGTCCAGAAGATAAGTTAGTGATTTTTGACTAGATATTTAGACTAGATATTCCTCTCTCTGAATCTCTCTTCTGCCTATTTTTACTTTAAAAGAATAAGCTTTACATAAACTTGCTGCCTAACTTACTTATCTTTTAATTTGGAAATTTTGTTTTGAAAACTTTGAAAACACAAAGGCCTGTGATATTCATGTCAGAATAAAACTATAGAAGTTATGTTAAGAAAGAATATTCCTTTTTTCCAGTTATAGCTGCATAAGATGTAATCCCATATAAGTATAGCTTCAAAATTAGGTTACTTTTAGTTCACAGAAAACATCAAGTAGACAAAGACAACATTGCTAATAATTGTCTGCATACAAGGAGAGTTTAAAGAGTTATTAATATTAAAGTCAATAGGTGAAATCGTATATCATCATAAAGTGGAATTTTAATGCATAACCACACTAGAAAGAATAAATAGAAATATAACAAATAAACTCATCGATTTATTAGTTGAACACTGTGTTAAGTCTTAGAGACCATAGTTTAAAAGATCTAGACATAATTTGGAAAGTGAATTATTAAAAAGTAGTTAAAGGAATAAAAAATAGTAATTGTAGAAAGGTAAAGTGGACTAAAATAATTGATCCTTGGGAAGTAAAGTCTCCTCTCCTTGTCCTCCCCTTCAGTCCTAAAACTAGTAACTTTGCTAAATGAACCAAAAAGGTAAAATTTATCAGTAAATAAGAAACACGTTATCGTGCATCCCTCAGAAAAAAGATAAAGATAATTGAAATTGGCCAATATTCTAAATATGCCTGTCCCTTCTGTGTCAAGGTCAAAATGTAGAGATGAACTATAGATGCCTGACATTGTGGAGCCTGTATAAAAACAGGTGATGAATAGATCTAAAATACCACCTGTGCAGTCACAGTCAAACCTGACATCAAAAGACCGAGAAAACTGAAAGACCAATAAAATATTTTCTTTACCAAATATCTATAGCCCATAGTCCAACAATAAATAGTTTAATTTCTGTAATATAAATCACTTTGGTTCTTAAAAAAAGAAGTAAATATTTAAGGATAACATAAAATTAATAATATATCAAATTTAGGATTAGCAAAAATTTCTCCATTTTTTTGCTAAGATTTTATCTAGGGGAAATGGAAAGAAGGTATAGTTCATGGAATGCAGAACCAAGTTAGAGATTGAAAGAATTTCCTAATTATGTATTGCGATCACCTCCTTTGGAGGTCCTTTGAAAAATGTGAGAGATTCTCATCTGTCTGGGATCGTTTAAATGTGATCCTGCCTGAAGGTATGAGTATGGTCTAAGATGACTTGTCTGACACCCTTCTAGTCTAATAATTCTATGGAAAAAACTTTCCCATATGCTCACAATTTCTATTCTATAAACACTGAAAAGATCCCAGCAAAATGATACCCCTGTTCTCAATAGATTCATTAAGTTGTACTTTTTAGCATCTAATATTAAAAGAAAGCTTAATACTATTGTGCATCATCCTTCATGATGTTGATCATAAGTTGGTCTTATTTGTTCACTTATGGAATCATATTTTCAAAATATTACAAGTGCCTAAATTACTGCTTAATGCCTAATAAAAATCTGATATTCAAAATGCCCAACTTGGTGCTTAAACCACTTATTGCTCATCAAGACAGGACAAACAAAATTGAAACGAGTATGGACGGTCCTTCCTTCAAATTAAATTCTAAAAGCCATTCCAACTTGGTCATTCCTACTTAAATTTTTGTTAGCTTGGAACCAAAGACATTCTTCTTTTTTCTTTAGCACAGCTGTAAACAGGAATTAAATTCTAAGGGAAAGCTGGGTTCAATGAACCCACCCATGCTGTTTCATAAACATCCCTGATTCTACATGTGGTATCATTCAGTTATTAAATGGAAGCTTGTGCTTTCACTATATTGCTGTCACCGTGTAGATTTCCCCAGTCCAGTGTAACACAACATCATGTAACAGACAAGCAACAAACTCTTCTTATTTGGGCTACAAAAATATAACAGATGTAAGATTTTACTATTAGAAAGTGAGGCTTGAAGTTCTCCTCTAACAACATCCTCTGGGATGTATCACCAAATGGCAACATGCCAACAACATAGAGAACTATTTTCAGGAGGTTTCCATTTTTATCCTCTGAACAACTGAACGATAATGGTGAGTGGAAGAAAAGAAAAAAAAATTCCAACACACACAAGCAAATTCATGGAATTATAGTCATTTAGGGGTCCTAAGAATACGACTCAATTTTCTGTGTGTTTCAAATCGGTGTATTCACTAATTCTGAAAATGTCATGTGTGTCATCATTAATTGATAGATGCTCGCTATGGGTGGGGAGAGGATGGAAAATGACTGGAATCCAAGTTCAGAGTAAGCTTCGCATGACACTTTTTACAACATGAAATATGTGGTTTACCAGTCTTGGTAGTCATTCATGATCAACACGAGTTTGCTAACGTGCAATTTGCTTCTTCCAACTCTAGCCTGATTCTCTGGCTAATGATGGTGCTATTTGAGTTCTGCAGGATATTACTGACATTTAAGGGTCTCCAAAGAGTAGGCTTGAACAGTTTTATCAGGTGCTTCTTGGTCCCCAAGTGCTAGCACTTTGATAATAGGAAACATTTATTTCTGGTCCCAGGAAACACAGGTTGGTGTTTAATATGGTAGCAAAGAACGCTACTGCCTGAATTCCTCTTCTGTACCTTGATGCCAATTTAATTCTCTTCCTGTATTAAGTATGCTCTAGCAAAATAGGTATTTCCAATGAAATATTGAGGTTCTTTAGAAAAAAAAATAATCGTTCCATTGTGCTTGCTTAAGAAGAAACATGAATGGTATTTCAATCCTTCCGGCATCTTGGTATCATCAAGAAAAAAAGTTTGGAAATGGCTTTTTTAACTGTGATCAATTCATGTGCGAATGGTGGCAAGGTCTCATTTGACTGATTTGTGACTGCCTTGATGCTACTTGAAAATAAACAGCTCAGCTCCCACACCCACATGCCTGCTTGTTTCCTTTCTAGGACAATCAATCAGGCTTTAGCTCCTTGCCTAGCAGAAGTTCAAGAAGTCATTGAATTTAAATTATGGATTTAATCAACAAGGCACCAAGAGTCCTGCAGGTAAACCTGAGATGGTTGTTACATAGAATGTAAAATACTGAAAATGTTATGGAATGATTCTACATATGGTATCACTCAGTCATTTGATGCTTTATCTTTTCCTGTCATAATGATAAATTTTCCCTGGTCTTGGGTAATACACTATCTCTTGTATAAGACAAATGAAAAAATCTGCTCAGGATTTCTCTAAGAGTTCACTAGCCAGCTGTATTCTGTTGTCAAAAGAAGATATGCATAAAAAGGTATAACATTAGCATGATGTCTTGGCTTATGGACCCCTGACAGCACCCCAAGGTGCTACCCATGATGATATTCTTTTCTTCCTAGGACTATGACCAAATCAGGGTCAAATTGTCTAATAATTTCTCTCTCTACCACTTCCCCTTTGACCCCAACATCTGTCTCAACATTTGGGAAAGGTAATGCACCTTTCTTTGCCTGTGGTTCCTGAAAATACCACATTACCTTTATTGAGATTAAAAACCAAATTAATACCACTAGGAAATATGAATAAAATCTGAAAGCTATAAACTCAGTTAGACTCTTTCATGCACACAAAGACATAATTAAGTAGTTACAAACATTCTTGCAGATTTTCTTCACAAACTAATGGATTTATCTGGGAAAATCTTTATTTTTTTTTTTCAGTTTCCTTGGAAGCTATTTCTATGCCCTCATTTTTATAGACCCTGGCATTGATTACAGTCTCCATATCCTAAAGGGAGAGTGGGGGAAAAAAACCCTAATTTTCTAGGAAATATTTCCATTGCTGTATCTTTTACTATCACCCTAAAATTGAGTTAGGCTTAAGATGAGATTAGTTTTTTGTTTGTTTGTTTGTTTTTTAACCCTTACCTTCCATCTTGGAGTCAATGCTGTGTATTGGCTCCAAGGCAGAAGAACAGTGAGGGCTAGGCAATGGGGGTTAAGTGACTTGCCCAGGGTCACACAGCTGGGAAGTGTCTGAGTCCAGATTTAAGATGAGATTAGTAATAGGGATATTAGAGGGGGAAAGTTTTTGATAGGAAGATAAATTCTTTGTTGAAGGAGACCCAAGGGAAAGTCAAAATTACATTGACAGGTAGCAAAATAGAGGGCTAAGAATGTTTGGTTTGAAGTCAGAGGCCCTGAATTCAAATCCTAAATCAGTCTCTTACCATTTGGATCACCTTATGCAAATCCCTCTGGGGTTCTTTATGTATAAAAATGAAAGAGTTAGACTAAATGACCTCTGGGATCTCTCTACCTCAATACATCTATGAACACTTCACTAGGCACAGCATGAACGAATCAGATTCAGAGAGAGCGATCATAGCTTGGTAGACAATACAGTAGGGAAAGGAGAAGAATTCAAAGGAAGAAGCCTCTGGGTCTTCAGACAACAGGAAGGTCAGCTGTTCCTCTTGGGCTTCTAGAGAAGGAATTACAAGATAACATTAGCACCAGCAAATCGAGCTCCTAGAGACTTATTTCAACCTACCCAGGGCAAAAGGAACCTAGGGAAGAAGGGGGAAAGGAAAGAAATAAGGATAGTATGTATTTCTGTCTCTTAATCCTCTCAATGACCTTGTATGATAGGAGTTATTATTATCCTCATTTTAGTTACAGGTTGAGTGATTTTCCTAGGGATATCCAGAAAGGAGTTGTCTGGGGCAGGATTTGAACTTAAGTCTTCCCAGTCCTCTAGACACTTTACAGCCTCTAAAAGCTGCCACTAGAAAACCATGAACTCAAGAATTCTAAAAACTGAGCATAGTATTCCATTCAAGCCAGATAGCCTAAATATGAAGAGTTTTCTTAAAGGACAATCCATAGGAGAAAATCAAAGAAGTTATTTGGAAAAGGAAGGGAGAAAGGTTCTGAATAATGTGAATGCTGATTTTCACCCATGCATATCATTCAGTCAAATAAACTCTTTAGTCTCATTGCCATCACACTTTTCATTTAGAAATATGCAA
Source organism: Monodelphis domestica (assembly GCF_027887165.1). NCBI lineage: Eukaryota > Metazoa > Chordata > Mammalia > Didelphimorphia > Didelphidae > Monodelphis > Monodelphis domestica. Next base: position 248,086,851 of record NC_077234.1, read on the forward strand.
GATATTACTTTCACATACTCAAATTCTATTGCAGAAAGTGATATTAAAGTTCGCAGTTATCCTGTGGTCATAAACGCTATAGGTACCTCCAAAAGGATTTTTCAGTTTGGTTGGACAGTTTTCTAGCACTTTAGAAGCTTAATATGTTATGATTTTGACTAGATTAGGGATGTTGGATAGCCAATTTGAAATAGGTGAAATACATCATAAGATACTTTTGGCCTTTGAATTTGTTGTAAGATGTAGAAGGAAAAGGCAATGATAGCTTCATTGCCTCCATCTAAAACCAACAGAATGTTTGGAAAGG